>NW_027466499.1:1225000-1417500 GCF_050575085.1 Anarhichas minor
ATATTCATTCATTACACACAGACTGATATATTTCAAATGTTTATTTCTTTTAATTTTGATGATTATAACTGACAACTAAGGAAAATCCCAAATTCAGTATCTCAGAAAATTAGAATATTACTTAAGACCAATACAAAGAAAGGATTTTTAGAAATCTTGGCCAACTGAAAAGTATGAGCATGTACAGCACTCAATACTTAGTTGGGGCTCCTTTTGCCTGAATTACTGCAGCAATGCGGCGTGGCATGGAGTCGATCAGTCTGTGGCACTGCTCAGGTGTTGTGAGAGCCCAGGTTGCTCTGATAGTGGCCTTCAGCTCTTCTGCATTGTTGGGTCTGGCATTTCGCATCATCCTCTTCACAATACCCCATAGATGTTCTATGGGGTTAAGGTCAGGCAAGTTTGCTGGCCAATTAAGAACAGGGATACCATGGTCCTTAAACCAGGTACTGGTTGCTTTGGCACTGTGTGCAGGTGCCAAGTCCTGTTGGAAAATGAAATCTGCATCTCCATAAAGTTGGTCAGCAGCAGGAAGCATGAAGTGCTCTAAAACTTCCTGGTATACGGCTGCGTTGACCTTGGACCTCAGAAAACACAGTGGACCAACACCAGCAGATGACATGGCACCCCAAACCATCACTGACTGTGGAAACTTTACACTGGACCTCAAGCAACGTGGATTGTGTGTCTCTCCTCTCTTCCTCCAGACTCTGACCCTGATTTCCAAAGGAAATGCAAAATTTACTTTCATCAGAGAACATAACTTTGGACCACTCAGCAGCAGTCCAGTCCTTTTTGTCTTTAGCCCAGGCGAGACGCTTCTGACGCTGTCTGTTGTTCAAGAGTGGCTTGACACAAGGAATGCGACAGCTGAAACCCATGTCTTGCATACGTCTGTGCGTAGTGGTTCTTGAAGCACTGACTCCAGCTGCAGTCCACTCTTTCTGAATCTCCCCCACATTTTTGAATCGGTTTTGTTTCACAATCCTCTCCAGGGTGCGGTTATCCCTATTGCTTGTACACTTTTTTCTACCACATCTTTTCCTTCCCTTCGCCTCTCTATTAATGTGCTTGGACACAGCGCTCTGTGAACAGCCAGCCTCTTTTGCAATGACCTTTTGTGTCTTGCCCTCCTTGTGCAAGGTGTCAATGGTCGTCTTTTGGACAACTGTCAAGTCAGCAGTCTTCCCCATGATTGTGTAGCCTACAGAACTAGACAGAGACCATTTAAAGGCCTTTGCGGGTGTTTTGAGTTCATTAGCTGATTAGAGTGTGGCACCAGGTCTCTTCAATATTGAACCTTTTCACAATATTCTAATTTTCTGAGATACTGAATTTGGGATTTTCCTTAGTTGTCAGTTATAATCATCAAAATTAAAAGAAATAAACATTTGAAATATATCAGTCTGTGTGTACTGAATGAATATAATAGACAAGTTTCACTTTTTGAATGGAATTAGTGAAATAAATCAACTTTTTGATGATATTCTAATTATATGACCAGCACCTGTATATGTGTATATATATATATATATACAGTTGTGTGAAAAAGTGTTTGCCCCCTTCCTGATTTCTTATTTTTTTGCATGTTTGTCACACTTAAATGTTTCAGATCATCAAACAAATTTAAATATTAGACAAAGATAACACAAGTAAACACAAAATGCAGTTTTTAAATGAAGGTTTTTATTATTAAGGGGGAAAAAAAATCCAAACCTACATGGCCCTGTGTGAAAAAGTGATTGCCCCCTAAACCTAATAACTGGTTGGGCCACCCTTAGCAGCAACAACTGCAATCAAGCATTTGCGATAACTGGCAATGAGTCTTTTACAGCGCTGTAGAGGAATTTTGGTCCACTCATCTTTGCAGAATTGTTGTAATTCAGCCACATTGGAGGGTTTTCGAGCATGAACCGCCTTTTTAAGGTCATGCCACAGCATCTCAATCGGATTCAGGTCGGGACTTTGACTAGGCCACTCCAAAGTCTTCATTTTGTTTTTCTTAAGCCATTCAGAGGTGGACTTGCTGGTGTGTTTTGAATCATTGTCCTGCTGCAGAACCCAATTGCGCTTCAGCTTGAGGTCACGAACAGATGGCCGGACATTCTCCTTCAGGATTTTTTGGTAGACAGCAGAATTCATGGTTCCATTTACCACAGCAAGTCTTCCAGGTCCTGAAGCAGCAAAACAGCCCCAGACCATCACACTACCACCACCATATTTTACTGTTGGTATGATGTTCCTTTTCTGAAATGCCGTGTTACTTTTACGCCAGATGTAACGGGACATACACCTTCCAAAAAG
This sequence comes from Anarhichas minor, assembly GCF_050575085.1. Taxonomy (NCBI): domain Eukaryota; kingdom Metazoa; phylum Chordata; class Actinopteri; order Perciformes; family Anarhichadidae; genus Anarhichas; species Anarhichas minor. The sequence continues at coordinate 1,227,305 of NW_027466499.1, forward strand.
TTCAACTTTTGTCTCGTCAGTCCACAGAGTATTTCCCCAAAAGTCTTGGGGATCATCAAGATGTTTTCTGGCAAAACTGAGACGAGCCTTTATGTTCTTTTTGCTCAGCAGTGGTTTTCGTCTTGGAACTCTGCCATGCAGGCCATTTTTGCCCAGTCTCTTTCTTATGGTGGAGTCATGAACACTGACCTTAATTGAGGCAAGTGAGGCCTGCAGTTCTTTGGATGTTGTTCTGGGGTCTTTTGTGACCTCTTGTATGAGTCGTCGCTGCGCTCTTGGGGTAATTTTGGTCGGCCGGCCACTCCTGGGAAGGTTCACCACTGTTCCATGTTTTCGCCATTTGTGGATAATGGCTCTCACTGTGGTTCGCTGGAGTCCCAAAGCTTTAGAAATGGCTTTGTAACCTTTTCCAGACTGATAGATCTCAATTACTTTGTTTCTCATTTGTTCCTGAATTTCTTTGGATTGTCTAGCTTTTGAGGATTGTCTAGCTTTTGAGGATCTTTTGGTCTACCTCACTTTGTCAGGCAGGTCCTATTTAAGTGATTTCTTGATTGAGAACAGGTGTGGCAGTAATCAGGCCTGGGTGTGGGTAGAGAAATTGAACTCAGCTTTCCAAAGATGTGATAAACCACAGTTAATTTATGTTTTAACAGGAGGGGGCAATCACTTTTTCACACAGGGCCATGTAGGTTTGGATTTTTTTTCCCCCCTTAATAATAAAAACCTTCATTTAAAAACTGCATTTTGTGTTTACTTGTGTTATCTTTGTCTAATATTTAAATTAGTTTGATGATCTGAAACATTTAAGTGTGACAAACATGCAAAAAAATAAGAAATCAGGAAGGGGGCAAACACTTTCACACAACTGTATATGTGTATGTATATGTGTATATGTATATATATGTGTGTATATATATATATATATATATATGTGTATATATATATGTATATGTGTGAATTCTTGTGTACATTGTCATGAAAAAACTTTATTATTTTTAATATTAAGCATTATTATAATAATTGTATTATTAGATACTTATATCAGTAAATGTACACGAGAGACAAGACATCACACTTATATCAAAGTATACTAGAGTGTGGAGACTGTTTAAAGGAGGAAGTCGTTATTTAGGGTTTTATGGACAACTTTACTGGAAAAGCGTCTTAAGAATGTGAGAATGTGAATAGTGGAGAGAATAAAACCTGAAGGTGGCAGCACTGCAACATCGTGGGTGAAAACTGCCGTAAAACCTCAAAGAAGAAGAAGAAGAGGTACCGGAAGCAATTTTACTGACTGAGGCTAACCAGGCTAACATTAGCAAAGCGGAGTCTGTCTGAAGAGGGTTGTACCCGTCAGTCCCACTAGTCCATCACGTAGTTCATCAAATACAACCACAACCACAGTGTGAAGACGCTTGTTCAAGAGGACTTATGTGCACATTTCCGGGGTGTTTTTACTTCAGACTCATCTCTGTTAGCCACGAATGCTAAACGAAGCTAGCGTAGCGTGCTAGCAGGAAATAGACGGAGACGGACCTACACAGCGCTAGTCGGAGTCTCTGTTCGATAGAAACTAAACTGTTTTTCATCGACCCACAAAGTCCACATGAACCTGTCTGAGTGGACTCTGTGTTGTCTCGCTTCATTTAAAACGTCCGGATTGTCTCCTGGTGTCCTACGGAGCTAATGAGGTTAGCATGCTAGCAGGAAGTAGACGGACGCGAACGTAACCTAGCAACACAGCGCAGGTCAGAGTGAGCAAACCGTTTGTTTGTCTGAAGGAAAAGTTGTTTTAGTGGAAATGTCTATTTAATGTATATTTGGTCTGTACATTGTACATGTTGCTCAACTGTTATGCTCCGTGCATTAAACAGTGGCAGCGTCACCATCTGAAGTATTTCTGCATGCAAAATTAATTAATTAATATTCACGACATAATTTACATATTGTATTTCTGTAGCTCCTGCATTTGCTTTTCAGGATGTATTGTTATCTATTGTGATCAGCATAAAATCAATAACACGCTTTTGTGTATCACCGTTCCTCTACAGATTTGGTGACTTACCAGAAGTCCTTCTTGCACATTTGACAGTCTCGGCTTCGTGGTTTTGCTGTCGCTATGCCGCGCTACAAATCAAACCCAGATAAGCGCAGAAAAAAGGATGCAGAGAGAAAGAAAAGAGCTCGCATGACAGAAACACTACAACAAACGGAGTGTCGCAGAACGAGGGATGCAGAGAGAAAGAAAACAACTCGCATGACAGAAACACGACAACAAACGGAGTGTCGCAGAACGAGGGAGTCAGAGAGAAGGAAAGTATCTCGCACGACAGAAACACAACAACAGACCGAGTATCGACGGGCACTTTATATAATAAAGAAACGCCAACAGCTGGCAAATGAGACGCCGGAAGCTGCAAAGCGCCGCAAAGACTCGCACAGAATAGCCATGGCACAGCGCAGAGCACAACAGAAGGCAGAGGTGGCAGAACTCGGTCGAGCTTTGCACAGACAAGACGTGGTGGAGCACAGGGCACAAGAATCACCAGAGGCCGCAGAGCGTCGTCGAGCCTCGCACAGACGGGCAATGGCTCGGCACAGAGCCCAAGAATCACCAGAGGCCGGAGAGCGTCGCCGAGCTTCGCACAGACAAACTATGGCTCGGCACAGAGCGCGACAAACACCAGAGGCTGCAGAACGTCGTCGGGTTTTGCACAGACAAGCGATGGCTTGTCGCAGAGCCCGACAGAAGGCCGAGGCTGCAGGACGCGGTCAAACCTTTCACATACAAGCCATGGCACAGTGCAGAGGTACTCGATCTTCACGTGAGTATTCGCCAAAATTACACCGTTTATCACTGTAAGAAGCTACTCCTTTTTTCTAATATTAGTAACTCTTGTGGACACTTGGAGAAATGTTGGATGTATAGATTCCAGTGTTTTTCAATTTTTTTAAATTAATTATCAGAGAAATGTTATGATTGATGGCATTATAACTGAGTTATACAGCACATAAGACATGTTTGAGTTCTCTCTACTTCTAAACACGATTGTGTTGTTTCCATAGGCCACAGAGAGAACTATGTGACAGGAGCGAAAAACGGCCCGAAACTGCTTTTGGGGTTCAGAGGGTTGACAGGCAAAATGAGACACAAGAAACCAGTTCATTTGGGATTTCTTGTGGACAACAGGTGGTAGGGCAGATGAGGCTGGCACAGCCAATGCTGATTTTATATACTGAGTCCAGAAATGGTTCGCCAGAACTTAACTGTGGTGCCATCTTCGCTTAGATAGGAGGTCCTGTGGCCCAGCGACTGGGAGCTACTAGCTTGAGCAGCCTGTTGCCTCTGGAAAGCTCATCCGCTGAGTTCAAGGCAGATGAAACATACTTCCAATCCACAGTTAGTAAGCTGCAAGATCTGTGTTATCCGGATAGTGACAAAGATTTTGCAGTTTGCAGCAGTTCGGGCAGCTGGGCTCCGGTAAGGGCAGCACATAACTCAAGGCAAGGTACTATGGGCTGGCATTTTGGGTTCTAGTCTAAAGCGGGCCATAACAAAGGCCTGGTTAGACTGTCGTGCTCAGTCACCTTACTCAAATAAGCTGTGTGCCTTTTCTGAGGAATCGCAGAATACCTGCTACGCCAGGGTTTTTGTCACCTTTCCTGATGGTTAGTAGCAGCATGGGATTCTAATCTTATCCAGGTCGGGGAGCTACTCTTCCAAGGGTTAGGGTTGGGGTTTCCAGGCTGACTTAATGTTTGAATGAAGGATTGGGGCCGTCCCCCTTCTGCTCCCTCATCCACCAGAACTTTCAACCAGGGTGATGAAAGGGTTGAGTAAATCCATTGGATCATGTCAGCTGGTTAGGACTTTGTATACATTCTTGAGAGTCGGGGAAGAATACTTTACTGATCGTTCAGCCAAAGCTCTGAGGAGGCAGACCGTCCGTCTGGGGGCAGATGTTGATCAACCATAGGACTGTTGCTAACCCAATGTCAGATCTCAAACCCACCTTTGGCCAGAAGGGAGCATATGCTGTATGAGATTCTTCGCCTCATTAGCAGAGGGAAGGCTATATACACAATTGACCACACAGAAGGATTGAAGGACGGACTGATAAATGTTCTCGTTACTTGGCTGTAAACTTTTCAAATGGAGCTGTAAGTTATATATGGCACTTCAAGGACTGCGAGTGGTACCAAAGAGAAAGATCTGCCACTCCTAGACGCTAGCCGGTTCAGTCTGCCTTCCGGACCAGCTCCCTCTTTACCACAGCGGTTCAGTACAGCGCTTGCATTGCTGCTGAATCCGAACTGAACCGCCTGTCCATTTTCGCTCCATTTTACCCTCATTTGTGAACAAGACCCAGAGATACTTGAACTCCGTTGATTGTGGCAGTGACTCACTCCCAACCCAGAGGGTGAAATCCATCGTTTTCCAGCAGAGAACCATGACCGTAGACGTGAAGTTGTGTACGTTAAAATATGAATAAACACAATAAATATTGATCAGTATTCATATGACCACAGAGCTCCATGCTATACAGGCAGATACATGGAGATTGCAAAGGCCCACAGTGCTCTGAGGTATCTGCAGTTTTGGGTGAAAATAACGTAGTCCTTGGTGAAAGACTAGATTTATTACAGCATGACGGTAAAATGTAAAATGTAAAGTTTGACTGCTTCGTTTCCCCGTTGACAGCAGTCGTTATGTGATTCAATGCAAGGTGAGTTCAGGAGCATTACAAAACCTCAGAATTTCTAGCTCCCTTTGATACCAAGCACAATATTGTAGACTAATAAGAAAATGGTCCTGTAGGTTTTCATCACAACTTAATCTTATATTTACAAAGTTTGTATTTGTATGACTTTATTGTTAAAATACTTCATAACAAGACATAGTTTGGACCACAAACAATACAGATGGTTAACGGATTTGAAAACTGAAGACATGTTCTCAGTACTGTTTTGTAAATAGACTTTTAGGAAATGGTGATGCAAAAAAATAGTGATGCTTCTTAATTTCGTTTTAGGTCATGGGTACAGGGGGCTGCCTTTCCCAGGAGGTTGAGAGCACTTTACAACTTAATGGAGTACTTGTAAATCACCCCTTGTGCTGGGGGGGTTAAAACGATCATGCTCGTGAGAAGGAGGGTTATTGTGGGCTGGAGAAGCATGGGTAGAGGAAGGGGTGTTTTCAAGCCCCAGACCCCCTTTAGAAAACATCTTTACTGGAGCAGGGTCCGACAGTCTGCTCCCTGCCATCCCAGGTGTTGGTTTTCCCGTGCCTCTCTTCCCTCCAGCAGGCCCTGGACCACCGACAGCCTGCTGTTGGTTCCCAGGAGGGGCCGGCGGAGCAGTGGACTAAGCTTTGCTCCTGGCCAAAGGACGTGACTCTGCTACCGGTCTTTGCTCTCTGACTGTTGTACTATTAACCATTAGGTCGTGAGATTACTATTACTCGTGCATTAATGCGAAATAAGAATTTGACAGTTGTTGGTGGAGCTCATTTTGATCTTCTAATGAATAAGCGTTAACATTAAACTACAGTTTTTCTAAAGCGTCTATGTTTTTCATTTTGTCTCCACAGATGTCCAGCAACTGTTGATGAGAAGAGAGGTGGTTCCCCCCGAGCAGCAGGAGTGGAGCTCCAGTCTGGACCAGGAGGACCCAGAGCCCCCCCACATTAAAGAGGAACAGGAGGAACTCTGGACCAGTCAGGAGGGAGAGCAGCTTCAATGGCTGGAGGAGGCTGATATCAATTTCCCATTCACTCCTGTCCCTGTGAAGAGTGAAGATGATGAAGAGGAAGCTCAGTCCTCACAGCTTCATCAAAGACAAACTGGGGAAACCAGAGAAGCTGATCATTTTAAAACAGAGTCTGATGGAGAGGACTGTGGAGGATCAGAACCTGCCAGGAAATCAGATCCAGATAGTCCTTTACAACCAGCTGCCCATGAAACTTTAAACTATTCTGAACCTGAGACTGACGACAGTAGAGATTGGGAGGAGTCTAAGGAACCTCAGTCAGAAGTACCTGTAAGTGATATGGACAGTAATACTGGAAAAACATCAATCAGCTCCTCTGAATGTGCTGGAAGCTTTAACAACAAGAGAAACCTGAAGAAACACACTAAGTCCAAAACAGGAGTGAAACTATTTCTTTGTTCAGTTTGTGGCAAAAGATTTGCTCGACAAAGTGTTCTGAGACGACACTTGACTGTCCACACAGGGGAGAAACCGTTTAGTTGCTCAGTTTGTAGTAAAAGATTTGCACATGATTTTAATCTGAGAACACATTTGACTGTCCATTCTGGGGAGAAACCATTTAGTTGTTCAGTTTGTAGTAAAACGTTCACACTAAAGCAAAATCTGAGACGACACTTGGCTACTCACACGGGGGAGAAACCATTTAATTGTTTAGTCTGTGGTAAAAAATTTGCACAAAAGGGACATCTGAGACGACACTTAACTGTCCACACGGGGGAGAAACCATTTAGTTGTTCATATTGTAGTAAAAAGTTCACACAGAAGGGAGATCTGGAACGACACTTGACTGTCCACACAGGGGAGAAACCACTTAGTTGTACAGTTTGCGACAAAAGATTCACTCGGCTCTGTTATGTAAAAAATCACAAGTGTGTCGGTTAGAGCAGCAGAAATGAACGAGGCTGAAGGAAAAACTCACCAGATCGGCTCAAATCTGTCAGGCTGATACCGACTTCAAAATAAGCTTTTTTTTTTTCAGCTAAGATAACGCTACACAACAATTTAGATTCTGTTATTTGTCTCTGCAGTATTTTGTAACTATGCATGTGTCATGTATGTATTGATTAAAACAATTATTTAACTATATCAAGTTATTCTTCAAGCTTTTGGAGCGTTATCTATAATAAATACACTGAATAGAGTGAGGATCTCTCAGGTGTGTCTGACTACTCACTGGTCTGGTGAAAGGGAACCGATCAAAGGAACCGGGTGTGGAGGTCTCTGGTTAACTTGGATGAAGTTCTCCACTTAAATGACATCTATAGTTATACTGGACATTTTTCATGTCAAGATTTTACCTTAAAAACATAGTGTATTACATTTAATCACAATAAATGTTTAATGATTAAACCAGTGGCTCCAAGTCTTGTTATCACTAAGACAGTTGAGCACATGATGCAGGAAATGTACACACTGTTAGATCCGGGAGTTTCAAGCCCCGATACAGGGCTAACTAGTAAACCAGCTCTCTCTTAAAAGGTTACTAAGCTGGTGGTCGAGGAAAGTCGCCTGGCTCGCTCCCTCCTGACGTCTACCCTGCTTCCTCCGGTAACTGCACTCGGCCTCTTGGGTGCAGTGGGCTGCTGAGAAGCGCCCGGGGAGCAGCAGTTAGGGGTTCAGTGTCTTGCTCAGGTACAAGTCGGCATAAAATATGTAGCAACTAAGGATCGAGCTGCTGATCTTGCCGTTACCAGACAACCCTCTCTACTCATTGAGCCACAGTCTAATGTGCTTGTGGTGGTTTGTGACTGTGCTTAGGTTACGAGGGACAACATGTAACACGTAACATGTAAACATTTTATTCATTTTTATTTAAAAATATCAACTTTTCCACAGTGCTGGGCTGATTATGAGAGATCAGCTCAAAATGTTCCCAGACAGGGGAAAATCTCCTCTTTCTTGCTGGTTCCATCGCAGAAAAAAGAAGCTCGAGTAGTTTGTAAACAAACGTGCAATAAAGTCCTAAGTACACAAAATGTGACCGGGGATCCATTGAGTTTCGCTGCCCCTTTTATTTCGAATCGCACGCCAAACCCGTGAACCATTTCCTGAATCAGTCACGTGGTACGGCTGTTTTGCGAGGCTTCGAGCGTCACCACATACGTCATCGACACAAGCCTCGACACGCGCTTCATACAAATCTTCCTGGATTACTCGACACAAGCTTCGAAGCCTCGGCACGAAAGGTCACATCACTAAATTCTACACTTTTAGTCTCACAGTTCATCAGGTACAAACAAACAACCGGAGTGAACCACCAGAGCCCGCATGTGTCTGTTTAAGTGGACTTTGTACAAAGTTTTACCTCAGACTCATCTCTGTTAGCCACCAATGCTAAACGAAGCTAGCGTAGCGTGCTAGCAGGAAATAGACGGAGACGGACCTACACAGCGCTAGTCGGAGTCTCTGTTCGATAGAAACTAAACTGTGTTTTTCATCGACCCACAAAGTCCACATGAACCTGTCTGAGTGGACTCTGTGTTGTCTCGCTTAATTTAAAACGTCCGGATTGTCTCCTGGTGTCCTACGGAGCTAATGAGGTTAGCATGCTAGCAGGAAGTAGACGGACCCGAGCAACAAGCGCAGGTCAGAGTGAGAACATGTCTAAAGTCCAAATGCTGAGATGTTTAGTCAACCAGCGACTAACTGCGGCTGCTGAAGAGATATTTGGTGTGTTTGAAAGAACGATAGCAGAGTACGAGGAGGAACTCTCTCGTTCAAAAGAGGAGAACGAGCGACAACGGAAACTACTGGATGGTGATTTCATCCCTCAGCTTCGGTTACACAGAGCAGGTTGGTTCATTCACATCATGTACTGAAGTATTCACATCATGTACTGAAGTATTCACATGGTGCACTGAAGTATTCACATGGTGCACTGAAGTATTCACATGGTGCACTGAAGTATTCACATGGTGCACTGAAGTATTCACATGGTGCACTGAAGTATTCACATGGTGCACTGAATACTGTACTTAAGTATTTCAAAACTGCAGCGTTAGTCTTAACCTCCACTACATCTCAGAGGTACATATTGTACTTTATACTGTACTACATCTCAGAGGTACATATTGTACTTTATACTGTACTACATCGCAGAGGTAGATATTGTACTTTTTACTGTACTACATCTCAGAGGTACATATTGTGCTTTTATTACTGTACTATATCTCAGAGGTACATATTGTGCTTTTATTACTGTGCTACATCTCAGAGGTACATATTGTGCTTTTTACTGTACTACATCTCAGAGGTACATATTGTGCTTTTATTACTGTACTATATCTCAGAGGTACATATTGTACTTTATACTGTACTACATCTCAGAGGTACATATTGTGCTTTTATTACTGTACTACATCTCAGAGGTACATATTGTGCTTTTATTACTGTACTACATCTCAGAGGTACATATTGTACTTTATACTGTACTACATCTCAGAGGTACATATTGTGCTTTTATTACTGTGCTACATCTCAGAGGTACATATTGTGCTTTTTACTGTACTACATCTCAGAGGTACATATTGTGCTTTTATTACTGTACTATATCTCAGAGGTACATATTGTGCTTTTTACTGTACTACATCTCAGAGGTACATATTGTGCTTTTATTACTGTACTACATCTCAGAGGTACATATTGTGCTTTTATTACTGTACTATATCTCAGAGGTACATATTGTACTTTATACTGTACTACATCTCAGAGGTACATATTGTACTTTTTACTGTACTACATCTCAGAGGTACATATTGTACTTTTATTACTGTACTACATCTCAGAGGTACATATTGTAGTTTTATTACTGTACTACATCTCAGAGGTACATATTGTACTTTTATTACTGTACTACATCTCAGAGGTAGATATTGTACTTTTATTACTGTACTACATCTCAGAGGTACATATTGTGCTTTTATTACTGTACTAAATCTCAGAGGTAGATATTGTACTTTTATTACTGTACTACATCTCAGAGGTACATATTGTGCTTTTATTACTGTACTACATCTCAGAGGTAGATATTGTACTTTTATTACTGTACTACATCTCAGAGGTAGATATTGTACTTTTTACTGTACTATATCTCAGAGGTACATATTGTACTTTATACTGTACTATATCTCAGAGGTACATATTGTACTTTATACTGTACTATATCTCAGAGGTACATATTGTACTTTTTACTGTACTACATCTCAGAGGTACATATTGTACTTTATACTGTACTATATCTCAGAGGTACATATTGTACTTTATACTGTACTACATCTCAGAGGTACATATTGTACTTTTTACTGTACTACATCTCAGAGGTACATATTGTGCTTTTATTACTGTACTACATCTCAGAGGTACATATTGTACTTTTATTACTGTACTATATCTCAGAGGTACATATTGTGCTTTTATTACTGTACTACATCTCAGAGGTACATATTGTACTTTTATTACTGTACTATATCTCAGAGGTACATATTGTGCTTTTATTACTGTACTACATCTCAGAGGTACATATTGTACTTTATACTGTACTACATCTCAGAGGTAGATATTGTACTTTTATTACTGTACTACATCTCAGAGGTACATATTGTACTTTTATTACTGTACTATATCTCAGAGGTACATATTGTGCTTTTATTACTGTACTACATCTCAGAGGTACATATTGTACTTTTATTACTGTACTACATCTCAGAGGTAGATATTGTACTTATATTACTGTACTACATCTCAGAGGTACATATTGTACTTTTATTACTGTACTACATCTCAGAGGTAGATATTGTGCTTTTATTACTGTACTACATCTCAGAGGTACATATTGTACTTTTATTACTGTACTACATCTCAGAGGTAGATATTGTACTTTTATTACTGTACTACATCTCAGAGGTAGATATTGTGCTTTTATTACTGTACTACATCTCAGAGGTACATATTGTGCTTTTATTACTGTACTACATCTCAGAGGTACATATTGTGCTTTTATTACTGTACTACATCTCAGAGGTACATATTGTGCTTTTATTACTGTACTACATCTCAGAGGTACATATTGTGCTTTTATTACTGCACTACATCTCAGAGGTACATATTGTGCTTTTATTACTGTACTACATCTCAGAGGTACATATTGTGCTTTTATTACTGTACTACATCTCAGAGGTACATATTGTACTTTTTACTGTACTACATCTCAGAGGTACATATTGTGCTTTTATTACTGTACTACATCTCAGAGGTACATATTGTGCTTTTATTACTGTACTACATCTCAGATGTAGATATTGTGCTTTTATTACTGTACTACATCTCAGAGGTACATATTGTACTTTTATTACTGTACTACATCTCAGAGGTACATATTGTACTTTTATTACTGTACTACATCTCAGAGGTACATATTGTACTTTTATTACTGTACTACATCTCAGAGGTAGATATTGTGCTTTTATTACTGTACTACATCTCAGAGGTACATATTGTGCTTTTATTACTGTACTACATCTCAGAGGTAGATATTGTACTTTTATTACTGTACTACATCTCAGAGGTACATATTGTACTTTTATTACTGTACTACATCTCAGAGGTAGATATTGTGCTTTTATTACTGTACTACATCTCAGAGGTAGATATTGTACTTTTATTACTGTACTACATCTCAGAGGTACATATTGTACTTTTATTACTGTACTACATCTCAGAGGTAGATATTGTGCTTTTATTACTGTACTACATCTCAGAGGTAGATATTGTGCTTTTATTACTGTACTACATCTCAGAGGTACATATTGTGCTTTTATTACTGTACTACATCTCAGAGGTACATATTGTACTTTTATTACTGTACTACATCTCAGAGGTAGATATTGTACTTTTATTACTGTACTACATCTCAGAGGTACATATTGTGCTTTTATTACTGTACTATATCTCAGAGGTACATATTGTACTTTATACTGTACTACATCTCAGAGGTAGATATTGTACTTTTATTACTGTACTACATCTCAGAGGTACATATTGTACTTTTATTACTGTACTATATCTCAGAGGTACATATTGTGCTTTTATTACTGTACTACATCTCAGAGGTACATATTGTACTTTTATTACTGTACTACATCTCAGAGGTAGATATTGTACTTTTATTACTGTACTACATCTCAGAGGTACATATAGTACTTTTATTACTGTACTAAATCTCAGAGGTACATATAGTATTTTTATTACTGTACTACATCTCAGAGGTAGATATTGTACTTTATACTGTACTACATCTCAGAGGTAGATATTGTACTTTTTACTGTACTACATCTCAGAGGTACATATTGTACTTTTATTACTGTACTACATCTCAGAGGTACATATAGTACTTTTATTACTGTACTACATCTCAGAGGTACATATAGTACTTTTATTACTGTACTAAATCTCAGAGGTACATATAGTATTTTTATTACTGTACTACATCTCAGAGGTAGATATTGTACTTTATACTGTACTACATCTCAGAGGTAGATATTGTACTTTTTACTGTACTACATCTCAGAGGTACATATTGTACTTTTATTACTGTACTACATCTCAGAGGTACATATTGTACTTTTATTGCTGTACTACATCGCAGAGATACATATTGTACTTTTATTACTGCACTACATCTCAGAGGTACATATTGTACTTTTATTACTGCACTACATCTCAGAGGTACATATAGTACTTTTATTACTGTACTACATCTCAGAGGTACATATTGTACTTTTATTACTGCACTACATCTCAGAGGTACATATAGTACTTTTATTACTGTACTACATCTCAGAGGTACATATTGTACTTTTATTACTGCACTACATCTCAGAGGTACATATAGTACTTTTATTACTGTACTACATCTCAGAGGTACATATTGTACTTTTATTACTGTACTACATCTCAGAGGTACATATTGTGCTTTTATTACTGTACTACATCTCAGAGGTACATATTGTACTTTTATTGCTGTACTACATCGCAGAGGTACATATTGTACTTTTATTACTGTACTACATCTCAGAGGTAGATATTGTACTTTTTACTGTACTACATCTCAGAGGTACATATAGTACTTTATACTGTACTACATCTCAGAGGTACATATTGTACTTTATACTGTACTACATCTCAGAGGTACATATTGTACTTTATACTGTACTACATCTCAGAGGTACATATTGTACTTTATACTGTACTACATCTCAGAGGTACATATAGTACTTTATACTGTACTACATCTCAGAGGTACATATTGTACTTTATACTGTACTACATCTCAGAGGTACATATTGTACTTTATACTGTACTACATCTCAGAGGTACATATTGTACTTTTTACTGTACTACATCTCAGAGGTACATATTGTGCTTTTATTACTGTACTACATCTCAGAGGTACATATTGTACTTTATACTGTACTACATCTCAGAGGTACATATAGTACTTTATACTGTACTACATCTCAGAGGTACATATTGTACTTTATACTGTACTACATCTCAGAGGTACATATTGTACTTTATACTGTACTACATCTCAGAGGTACATATTGTACTTTTTACTGTACTACATCTCAGAGGTACATATTGTACTTTTATTACTGTAATAAATCTCACAGGTACATATAGTATTTTTATTACTGTACTACATCTCAGAGGTACATATTGTACTTTATACTGTACTACATCTCAGAGGTAGATATTGTACTTTATACTGTACTACATCTCAGAGGTAGATATTGTACTTTTATTACTGTACTACATCTCAGAGGTACATATTGTACTTTTTACTGTACTACATCTCAGAGGTACATATTGTACTTTTATTACTGTACTACATCTCAGAGGTACATATTGTACTTTTATTGCTGTACTACATCGCAGAGGTACATATTGTACTTTTATTACTGCACTACATCGCAGAGGTAGATATTTTACTTTTATTACTGTACTACATCTCAGAGGTACATATTGTACTTTTATTACTGCACTACATCTCAGAGGTACATATAGTACTTTTATTACTGTACTACATCTCAGAGGTACATATTGTACTTTTATTACTGCACTACATCTCAGAGGTACATATAGTACTTTTATTACTGTACTACATCTCAGAGGTACATATTGTACTTTTATTACTGCACTACATCTCAGAGGTACATATAGTACTTTTATTACTGTACTACATCTCAGAGGTACATATTGTACTTTTATTACTGTACTACATCTCAGAGGTACATATTGTACTTTTATTACTGTACTACATCTCAGAGGTACATATTGTGCTTTTATTACTGTACTACATCTCAGAGGTACATATTGTACTTTTATTGCTGTACTACATCGCAGAGGTACATATTGTACTTTTATTGCTGTACTACATCGCAGAGGTACATATTGTACTTTTATTGCTGTACTACATCTCAGAGGTACATATTGTACTTTTATTGCTGTACTACATCTCAGAGGTACATATTGTACTTTTATTGCTGTACTACATCGCAGAGGTACATATTGTACTTTTATTGCTGTACTACATCGCAGAGGTACATATTGTACTTTTATTACTGTACTACATCTCAGAGGTAGATATTGTACTTTTATTACTGTACTACATCTCAGAGGTACATATTGTGCTTTTATTACTGTACTAAATCTCAGAGGTAGATATTGTACTTTTATTACTGTACTACATCTCAGAGGTACATATTGTGCTTTTATTACTGTACTACATCTCAGAGGTAGATATTGTACTTTTATTACTGTACTACATCTCAGAGGTAGATATTGTACTTTTTACTGTACTATATCTCAGAGGTACATATTGTACTTTATACTGTACTATATCTCAGAGGTACATATTGTACTTTATACTGTACTATATCTCAGAGGTACATATTGTACTTTTTACTGTACTACATCTCAGAGGTACATATTGTACTTTATACTGTACTATATCTCAGAGGTACATATTGTACTTTATACTGTACTACATCTCAGAGGTACATATTGTACTTTTTACTGTACTACATCTCAGAGGTACATATTGTGCTTTTATTACTGTACTATATCTCAGAGGTACATATTGTACTTTATACTGTACTACATCTCAGAGGTAGATATTGTACTTTTATTACTGTACTACATCTCAGAGGTACATATTGTACTTTTATTACTGTACTATATCTCAGAGGTACATATTGTGCTTTTATTACTGTACTACATCTCAGAGGTACATATTGTACTTTTATTACTGTACTACATCTCAGAGGTAGATATTGTACTTTTATTACTGTACTACATCTCAGAGGTACATATTGTACTTTTATTACTGTACTACATCTCAGAGGTAGATATTGTGCTTTTATTACTGTACTACATCTCAGAGGTACATATTGTACTTTTATTACTGTACTACATCTCAGAGGTACATATTGTACTTTTATTACTGTACTACATCTCAGAGGTAGATATTGTGCTTTTATTACTGTACTACATCTCAGAGGTACATATTGTACTTTTATTACTGTACTATATCTCAGAGGTACATATTGTGCTTTTATTACTGTACTACATCTCAGAGGTACATATTGTACTTTTATTACTGTACTACATCTCAGAGGTAGATATTGTACTTTTATTACTGTACTACATCTCAGAGGTAGATATTGTACTTTTATTACTGTACTACATCTCAGAGGTAGATATTGTGCTTTTATTACTGTACTACATCTCAGAGGTACATATTGTACTTTTATTACTGTACTACATCTCAGAGGTAGATATTGTGCTTTTATTACTGTACTACATCTCAGAGGTACATATTGTACTTTTATTACTGTACTACATCTCAGAGGTACATATTGTACTTTTATTACTGTACTACATCTCAGAGGTAGATATTGTGCTTTTATTACTGTACTACATCTCAGAGGTACATATTGTACTTTTATTACTGTACTATATCTCAGAGGTACATATTGTGCTTTTATTACTGTACTACATCTCAGAGGTACATATTGTACTTTTATTACTGTACTACATCTCAGAGGTAGATATTGTACTTTTATTACTGTACTACATCTCAGAGGTAGATATTGTACTTTTATTACTGTACTACATCTCAGAGGTAGATATTGTGCTTTTATTACTGTACTACATCTCAGAGGTACATATTGTGCTTTTATTACTGTACTACATCTCAGAGGTACATATTGTGCTTTTATTACTGTACTACATCTCAGAGGTACATATTGTGCTTTTATTACTGTACTACATCTCAGAGGTACATATTGTGCTTTTATTACTGCACTACATCTCAGAGGTACATATTGTGCTTTTATTACTGTACTACATCTCAGAGGTACATATTGTGCTTTTATTACTGTACTACATCTCAGAGGTACATATTGTACTTTTTACTGTACTACATCTCAGAGGTACATATTGTGCTTTTATTACTGTACTACATCTCAGAGGTACATATTGTGCTTTTATTACTGTACTACATCTCAGATGTAGATATTGTGCTTTTATTACTGTACTACATCTCAGAGGTACATATTGTACTTTTATTACTGTACTACATCTCAGAGGTACATATTGTACTTTTATTACTGTACTACATCTCAGAGGTACATATTGTACTTTTATTACTGTACTACATCTCAGAGGTAGATATTGTGCTTTTATTACTGTACTACATCTCAGAGGTACATATTGTGCTTTTATTACTGTACTACATCTCAGAGGTACATATTGTGCTTTTATTACTGTACTACATCTCAGAGGTACATATTGTGCTTTTATTACTGTACTACATCTCAGAGGTAGATATTGTGCTTTTATTACTGTACTACATCTCAGAGGTACATATTGTACTTTTATTACTGTACTACATCTCAGAGGTACATATTGTGCTTTTATTACTGTACTACATCTCAGAGGTACATATTGTGCTTTTATTACTGTACTACATCTCAGAGGTAGATATTGTACTTTTATTACTGTACTACATCTCAGAGGTACATATTGTACTTTTATTACTGTACTACATCTCAGAGGTAGATATTGTGCTTTTATTACTGTACTACATCTCAGAGGTAGATATTGTGCTTTTATTACTGTACTACATCTCAGAGGTACATATTGTACTTTTATTACTGTACTACATCTCAGAGGTAGATATTGTACTTTTATTACTGTACTACATCTCAGAGGTACATATTGTACTTTTATTACTGTACTATATCTCAGAGGTACATATTGTGCTTTTATTACTGTACTACATCTCAGAGGTACATATTGTACTTTTATTACTGTACTACATCTCAGAGGTAGATATTGTACTTTTATTACTGTACTACATCTCAGAGGTACATATAGTACTTTTATTACTGTACTAAATCTCAGAGGTACATATAGTATTTTTATTACTGTACTACATCTCAGAGGTACATATTGTACTTTATACTGTACTACATCTCAGAGGTAGATATTGTACTTTATACTGTACTACATCTCAGAGGTAGATATTGTACTTTTTACTGTACTACATCTCAGAGGTACATATTGTACTTTTATTACTGTACTACATCTCAGAGGTACATATTGTACTTTTATTGCTGTACTACATCGCAGAGATACATATTGTACTTTTATTACTGCACTACATCTCAGAGGTACATATTGTACTTTTATTACTGCACTACATCTCAGAGGTACATATTGTACTTTTATTACTGCACTACATCTCAGAGGTACATATAGTACTTTTATTACTGTACTACATCTCAGAGGTACATATTGTACTTTTATTACTGCACTACATCTCAGAGGTACATATAGTACTTTTATTACTGTACTACATCTCAGAGGTACATATTGTACTTTTATTACTGCACTACATCTCAGAGGTACATATAGTACTTTTATTACTGTACTACATCTCAGAGGTACATATTGTACTTTTATTACTGTACTACATCTCAGAGGTACATATTGTGCTTTTATTACTGTACTACATCTCAGAGGTACATATTGTACTTTTATTGCTGTACTACATCGCAGAGGTACATATTGTACTTTTATTACTGTACTACATCTCAGAGGTAGATATTGTACTTTTTACTGTACTACATCTCAGAGGTACATATAGTACTTTATACTGTACTACATCTCAGAGGTACATATTGTACTTTATACTGTACTACATCTCAGAGGTACATATTGTACTTTATACTGTACTACATCTCAGAGGTACATATTGTACTTTATACTGTACTACATCTCAGAGGTACATATAGTACTTTATACTGTACTACATCTCAGAGGTACATATTGTACTTTATACTGTACTACATCTCAGAGGTACATATTGTACTTTATACTGTACTACATCTCAGAGGTACATATTGTACTTTTTACTGTACTACATCTCAGAGGTACATATTGTGCTTTTATTACTGTACTACATCTCAGAGGTACATATTGTACTTTATACTGTACTACATCTCAGAGGTACATATAGTACTTTATACTGTACTACATCTCAGAGGTACATATTGTACTTTATACTGTACTACATCTCAGAGGTACATATTGTACTTTATACTGTACTACATCTCAGAGGTACATATTGTACTTTTTACTGTACTACATCTCAGAGGTACATATTGTACTTTTATTACTGTACTACATCTCAGAGGTACATATTGTACTTTTATTACTGTACTACATCTCAGAGGTACATATTGTACTTTTATTACTGCACTACATCTCAGAGGTACATATTGTACTTTTATTACTGTACTACATCTCAGAGGTACATATTGTACTTTTTACTGTACTACATCTCAGAGGTACATATTGTACTTTTATTACTGTACTACATCTCAGAGGTACATATTGTACTTTTATTGCTGTACTACATCGCAGAGGTACATATTGTACTTTTATTACTGCACTACATCGCAGAGGTAGATATTTTACTTTTATTACTGTACTACATCTCAGAGGTACATATTGTACTTTTATTACTGCACTACATCTCAGAGGTACATATAGTACTTTTATTACTGTACTACATCTCAGAGGTACATATTGTACTTTTATTACTGCACTACATCTCAGAGGTACATATAGTACTTTTATTACTGTACTACATCTCAGAGGTACATATTGTACTTTTATTACTGCACTACATCTCAGAGGTACATATAGTACTTTTATTACTGTACTACATCTCAGAGGTACATATTGTACTTTTATTACTGTACTACATCTCAGAGGTACATATTGTACTTTTATTACTGTACTACATCTCAGAGGTACATATTGTGCTTTTATTACTGTACTACATCTCAGAGGTACATATTGTACTTTTATTGCTGTACTACATCGCAGAGGTACATATTGTACTTTTATTGCTGTACTACATCGCAGAGGTACATATTGTACTTTTATTGCTGTACTACATCGCAGAGGTACATATTGTACTTTTATTGCTGTACTACATCTCAGAGGTACATATTGTACTTTTATTGCTGTACTACATCTCAGAGGTACATATTGTACTTTTATTGCTGTACTACATCGCAGAGGTACATATTGTACTTTTATTGCTGTACTACATCGCAGAGGTACATATTGTACTTTTATTACTGTACTACATCTCAGAGGTACATATTGTACTTTTATTGCTGTACTACATCGCAGAGGTACATATTGTACTTTTATTGCTGTACTACATCTCAGAGGTACATATTGTACTTTTATTGCTGTACTACATCTCAGAGGTACATATTGTACTTTTATTGCTGTACTACATCGCAGAGGTACATATTGTACTTTTATTGCTGTACTACATCGCAGAGGTAGATATTTTACTTTTATTACTGTACTACATCTCAGAGGTACATATTGTACTTTTATTACTGCACTACATCTCAGAGGTACATATAGTACTTTTATTACTGTACTACATCTCAGAGGTACATATTGTACTTTTATTACTGCACTACATCTCAGAGGTACATATAGTACTTTTATTACTGTACTACATCTCAGAGGTACATATTGTACTTTTATTACTGCACTACATCTCAGAGGTACATATAGTACTTTTATTACTGTACTACATCTCAGAGGTACATATTGTACTTTTATTACTGTACTACATCTCAGAGGTACATATTGTACTTTTATTACTGCACTACATCTCAGAGGTACATATAGTACTTTTATTACTGTACTACATCTCAGAGGTACATATTGTACTTTTATTACTGTACTACATCTCAGAGGTAGATATTGTACTTTTTACTGTACTACATCTCAGAGGTACATATTGTACTTTATACTGTACTACATCTCAGAGGTACATATAGTACTTTATACTGTACTACATCTCAGAGGTACATATTGTACTTTATACTGTACTACATCTCAGAGGTACATATTGTACTTTATACTGTACTACATCTCAGAGGTACATATTGTACTTTTTACTGTACTACATCTCAGAGGTACATATTGTGCTTTTATTACTGTACTACATCTCAGAGGTACATATTGTACTTTTATTACTGTAATAAATCTCACAGGTACATATAGTATTTTTATTACTGTACTACATCTCAGAGGTACATATTGTACTTTATACTGTACTACATCTCAGAGGTAGATATTGTACTTTATACTGTACTACATCTCAGAGGTAGATATTGTACTTTTTACTGTACTACATCTCAGAGGTACATATTGTACTTTTTACTGTACTACATCTCAGAGGTACATATTGTACTTTTTACTGTACTACATCTCAGAGGTACATATTGTACTTTTTACTGTACTACATCTCAGAGGTACATATTGTACTTTTATTACTGTACTACATCGCAGAGGTACATATTGTACTTTATACTGTACTACATCGCAGAGGTAGATATTGTACTTTTTACTGTACTACATCTCAGAGGTACATATTGTGCTTTTATTACTGTACTACATCTCAGAGGTACATATTGTACTTTTTACTGTACTACATCTCAGAGGTAGATATTGTACTTTTATTACTGTACTACATCTCAGAGGTACATATTGTGCTTTTATTACTGTACTATATCTCAGAGGTACATATTGTGCTTTTATTACTGTACTATATCTCAGAGGTAGATATTGTACTTTTATTACTGTACTACATCTCAGAGGTACATATTGTACTTTTATTACTGTACTATATCTCAGAGGTACATATTGTGCTTTTATTACTGTACTACATCTCAGAGGTAGATATTGTACTTTTATTACTGTACTACATCTCAGAGGTACATATTGTACTTTTATTACTGTACTATATCTCAGAGGTAGATATTGTACTTTTATTACTGTACTACATCTCAGAGGTACATATTGTACTTTTATTACTGTACTATATCTCAGAGGTACATATTGTACTTTTATTACTGTACTACATCTCAGAGGTAGATATTGTACTTTTATTACTGTACTACATCTCAGAGGTAGATATTGTTCTTTTATTACTGTACTATATCTCAGAGGTACATATTGTACTTTTATTACTGTACTACATCTCAGAGGTACATATTGTACTTTTATTACTGTACTACATCTCAGAGGTAGATATTGTGCTTTTATTACTGTACTACATCTCAGAGGTACATATTGTACTTTTATTACTGTATTACATCTCAGAGGTAGATATTGTACTTTTATTACTGTACTACATCTCAGAGGTAGATATTGTGCTTTTATTACTGTACTACATCTCAGAGGTACATATAGTACTTTTATTACTGTACTAAATCTCAGAGGTACATATAGTATTTTTATTACTGTACTACATCTCAGAGGTACATATTGTACTTTATACTGTACTACATCTCAGAGGTAGATATTGTACTTTATACTGTACTACATCTCAGAGGTAGATATTGTACTTTTTACTGTACTACATCTCAGAGGTACATATTGTACTTTTATTACTGTACTACATCTCAGAGGTACATATTGTACTTTTATTGCTGTACTACATCGCAGAGGTACATATTGTACTTTTATTACTGCACTACATCGCAGAGGTAGATATTTTACTTTTATTACTGTACTACATCTCAGAGGTACATATTGTACTTTTATTACTGCACTACATCTCAGAGGTACATATAGTACTTTTATTACTGTACTACATCTCAGAGGTACATATTGTACTTTTATTACTGCACTACATCTCAGAGGTACATATAGTACTTTTATTACTGTACTACATCTCAGAGGTACATATTGTACTTTTATTACTGCACTACATCTCAGAGGTACATATAGTACTTTTATTACTGTACTACATCTCAGAGGTACATATTGTACTTTTATTACTGCACTACATCTCAGAGGTACATATAGTACTTTTATTACTGTACTACATCTCAGAGGTACATATAGTACTTTTATTACTGTACTACATCTCAGAGGTACATATTGTGCTTTTATTACTGTACTACATCTCAGAGGTACATATTGTACTTTTATTGCTGTACTACATCGCAGAGGTACATATTGTACTTTTATTACTGCACTACATCTCAGAGGTACATATTGTACTTTATACTGTACTACATCTCAGAGGTACATATAGTACTTTATACTGTACTACATCTCAGAGGTACATATTGTACTTTATACTGTACTACATCTCAGAGGTACATATTGTACTTTATACTGTACTACATCTCAGAGATACATATTGTACTTTTTACTGTACTACATCTCAGAGGTAGATATTGTACTTTTATTACTGTACTACATCTCAGAGGTACATATTGTACTTTATACTGTACTACATCTCAGAGGTACATATAGTACTTTATACTGTACTACATCTCAGAGGTACATATTGTACTTTATACTGTACTACATCTCAGAGGTACATATTGTACTTTATACTGTACTACATCTCAGAGATACATATTGTACTTTTTACTGTACTACATCTCAGAGGTAGATATTGTACTTTTATTACTGTACTACATCTCAGAGGTACATATTGTACTTTTATTACTGTACTACATCTCAGAGGTACATATTGTGCTTTTATTACTGTACTACATCTCAGAGGTACATATAGTACTTTTATTACTGTACTAAATCTCAGAGGTACATATAGTATTTTTATTACTGTACTACATCTCAGAGGTACATATTGTACTTTATACTGTACTACATCTCAGAGGTAGATATTGTACTTTATACTGTACTACATCTCAGAGGTAGATATTGTACTTTTTACTGTACTACATCTCAGAGGTACATATTGTACTTTTTACTGTACTACATCTCAGAGGTACATATTGTACTTTTTACTGTACTACATCTCAGAGGTACATATTGTACTTTTATTACTGAACTACATCTCAGAGGTAGATATTGTACTTTTATTACTGTACTACATCTCAGAGGTACATATTGTGCTTTTATTACTGAACTACATCTCAGAGGTACATATAGTACTTTTATTACTGTACTACATCTCAGGGGTACATATTGTGCTTTTATTACTGTACTACATCTCAGAGGTACATATTGTGCTTTTATTACTGTACTACATCTCAGAGGTACATATTGTACTTTTATTACTGCACTACATCTCAGAGGTACATATAGTACTTTTATTACTGTACTACATCTCAGAGGTACATATAGTACTTTTATTACTGCACTACATCTCAGAGGTACATATAGTACTTTTATTACTGTACTACATCTCAGAGGTACATATTGTGCTTTTATTACTGTACTACATCTCAGAGGTACATATTGTACTTTTATTACTGCACTACATCTCAGAGGTACATATAGTACTTTTATTACTGTACTACATCTCAGAGGTACATATTGTACTTTTATTACTGCACTACATCTCAGAGGTACATATAGTACTTTTATTACTGTACTACATCTCAGAGGTACATATTGTACTTTTATTACTGCACTACATCTCAGAGGTACATATAGTACTTTTATTACTGTACTACATCTCAGAGGTACATATTGTACTTTTATTACTGCACTACATCTCAGAGGTACATATAGTACTTTTATTACTGTACTACATCTCAGAGGTACATATTGTACTTTTATTACTGTACTACATCTCACAGGTACATATTGTACTTTTATTACTGCACTACATCTCAGAGGTACATATTGTACTTTTATTACTGCACTACATCTCACAGGTACATATAGTACTTTTATTACTGTACTACATCTCAGAGGTACATATTGTACTTTTATTACTGTACTACATCTCACAGGTACATATAGTACTTTTATTACTGTACTACATCTCAGAGGTACATATTGTACTTTTATTACTGCACTACATCTCACAGGTACATATAGTACTTTTATTACTGTACTACATCTCAGAGGTACATATTGTACTTTTATTACTGCACTACATCTCACAGGTACATATAGTACTTTTATTACTGTACTACATCTCAGAGGTACATATTGTACTTTTATTACTGCACTACATCTCACAGGTACATATAGTACTTTTATTACTGCACTACATCTCAGAGGTACATATAGTACTTTTATTACTGTACTACATCTCAGAGGTATATGTAGTTTTTACTGTACTACATCTCAGAGGTACATATTTTACTTTTATTACTGTACTACATCTCAGAGGTAGATATTGTACTTTTATTACTGTACTACATCTCAGAGGTACATATTGTACTTTTATTACTGTACTACATCTCAGAGGTACATATTGTACTTTTATTACTCTACTACATCTCAGAGGTACATATTGTACTTTTATTACTGTACTACATCTCAGAGGTACATATTGTACTTTTATTACTGTACTACATCTCAGAGGTACATATTTTACTTTTATTACTGTACTACATCTCAGAGGTACATATTGTACTTTTTACTGTACTACATCTCAGAGGTACATATTGTACTTTATACTGTACTACATCTCAGAGGTACATATAGTACTTTATACTGTACTACATCTCAGAGGTACATATTGTACTTTATACTGTACTACATCTCAGAGGTACATATTGTACTTTATACTGTACTACATCTCAGAGGTACATATTGTACTTTTTACTGTACTACATCTCAGAGGTAGATATTGTACTTTTATTACTGTACTACATCTCAGAGGTACATATTGTACTTTTATTACTGTACTACATCTCAGAGGTACATATTGTGCTTTTATTACTGTACTACATCTCAGAGGTACATATAGTATTTTTATTACTGTACTAAATCTCAGAGGTACATATAGTATTTTTATTACTGTACTACATCTCAGAGGTACATATTGTACTTTATACTGTACTACATCTCAGAGGTAGATATTGTACTTTATACTGTACTACATCTCAGAGGTAGATATTGTACTTTTTACTGTACTACATCTCAGAGGTACATATTGTACTTTTTACTGTACTACATCTCAGAGGTACATATTGTACTTTTTACTGTACTACATCTCAGAGGTACATATTGTACTTTTATTACTGTACTACATCTCAGAGGTAGATATTGTACTTTTATTACTGTACTACATCTCAGAGGTACATATTGTGCTTTTATTACTGTACTACATCTCAGAGGTACATATTGTACTTTTTACTGTACTACATCTCAGAGGTACATATTGTACTTTTATTACTATACTACATCTCAGAGGTAGATATTGTACTTTTATTACTGTACTACATCTCAGAGGTACATATTGTGCTTTTATTACTGTACTACATCTCAGAGGTACATATAGTACTTTTATTACTGTACTACATCTCAGAGGTACATATTGTGCTTTTATTACTGTACTACATCTCAGAGGTACATATTGTGCTTTTATTACTGTACTACATCTCAGAGGTACATATTGTACTTTTATTACTGCACTACATCTCAGAGGTACATATAGTACTTTTATTACTGTACTACATCTCAGAGGTACATATAGTACTTTTATTACTGCACTACATCTCAGAGGTACATATAGTACTTTTATTACTGTACTACATCTCAGAGGTACATATTGTACTTTTATTACTGTACTACATCTCAGAGGTACATATTGTGCTTTTATTACTGTACTACATCTCAGAGGTACATATTGTACTTTTATTACTGCACTACATCTCAGAGGTACATATAGTACTTTTATTACTGTACTACATCTCAGAGGTACATATTGTACTTTTATTACTGCACTACATCTCAGAGGTACATGTAGTACTTTTATTACTGTACTACATCTCAGAGGTACATATCGTACTTTTATTACTGTACTACATCTCAGAGGTACATATTGTACTTTTATTACTGCACTACATCTCAGAGGTACATATAGTACTTTTATTACTGCACTACATCTCACAGGTACATATAGTACTTTTATTACTGCACTACATCTCACAGGTACATATTGTACTTTTATTACTGCACTACATCTCACAGGTACATGTAGTACTTTTATTACTGTACTACATCTCAGAGGTACATATTGTACTTTTATTACTGCACTACATCTCACAGGTACATATAGTACTTTTATTACTGCACTACATCTCAGAGGTACATATAGTACTTTTATTACTGTACTACATCTCAGAGGTACATGTACTTTTTACTGTACTACATCTCAGAGGTACATATTTTACTTTTTTTACTGTACTACATCTCAGAGGTAGATATTGTACTTTTATTACTGTACTACATCTCAGAGGTACATATTGTGCTTTTATTACTGTACTACATCTCAGAGGTACATATAGTACTTTTATTACTGTACTACATCTCAGAGGTACATATTGTGCTTTTATTACTGTACTACATCTCAGAGGTACATATTGTACTTTTATTACTGCACTACATCTCAGAGGTACATATTGTACTTTTATTACTGCACTACATCTCAGAGGTACATATAGTACTTTTATTACTGCACTACATCTCAGAGGTACATATAGTACTTTTATTACTGTACTACATCTCAGAGGTACATATTGTACTTTATACTGTACTACATCTCAGAGGTACATATTGTACTTTTTACTGTACTACATCTCAGAGGTAGATATTGTACTTTTATTACTGTACTACATCTCAGAGGAACATATTGTACTTTTATTACTGTACTACATCTCAGAGGTACATATTGTGCTTTTATTACTGTACTACATCTCAGAGGTACATATAGTACTTTTATTACTGTACTAAATCTCAGAGGTACATATAGTATTTTTATTACTGTACTACATCTCAGAGGTACATATTGTACTTTATACTGTACTACATCTCAGAGGTAGATATTGTACTTTATACTGTACTACATCTCAGAGGTAGATATTGTACTTTATACTGTACTACATCTCAGAGGTAGATATTGTACTTTTTACTGTACTACATCTCAGAGGTACATATTGTACTTTTTACTGTACTACATCTCAGAGGTAGATATTGTACTTTTATTACTGTACTACATCTCAGAGGTAGATATTGTACTTTTATTACTGTACTACATCTCAGAGGTACATATTGTGCTTTTATTACTGTACTACATCTCAGAGGTACATATAGTACTTTTATTACTGTACTACATCTCAGAGGTACATATTGTGCTTTTATTACTGTACTACATCTCAGAGGTACATATTGTGCTTTTATTACTGTACTACATCTCAGAGGTACATATTGTACTTTTATTACTGCACTACATCTCAGAGGTACATATAGTACTTTTATTACTGTACTACATCTCAGAGGTACATATAGTACTTTTATTACTGCACTACATCTCAGAGGTACATATAGTACTTTTATTACTGTACTACATCTCAGAGGTACATATTGTACTTTTATTACTGTACTACATCTCAGAGGTACATATTGTACTTTTATTACTGTACTACATCTCAGAGGTACATATTGTGCTTTTATTACTGTACTACATCTCAGAGGTACATATTGTACTTTTATTACTGCACTACATCTCAGAGGTACATATTGTACTTTTATTACTGTACTACATCTCAGAGGTACATATTGTACTTTTATTACTGCACTACATCTCAGAGGTACATATAGTACTTTTATTACTGCACTACATCTCAGAGGTACATATAGTACTTTTATTACTGTACTACATCTCAGAGGTACATATTGTACTTTTATTACTGTACTACATCTCACAGGTACATATAGTACTTTTATTACTGTACTACATCTCAGAGGTACATATTGTACTTTTATTACTGCACTACATCTCACAGGTACATATAGTACTTTTATTACTGTACTACATCTCAGAGGTACATATTGTACTTTTATTACTGCACTACATCTCACAGGTACATATAGTACTTTTATTACTGTACTACATCTCAGAGGTACATATTGTACTTTTATTACTGCACTACATCTCACAGGTACATATAGTACTTTTATTACTGTACTACATCTCAGAGGTACATGTACTTTTTACTGTACTACATCTCAGAGGTACATATTTTACTTTTATTACTGTACTACATCTCAGAGGTAGATATTGTACTTTTATTACTGTACTACATCTCAGAGGTACATATTGTGCTTTTATTACTGTACTACATCTCAGAGGTACATATAGTACTTTTATTACTGTACTACATCACAGAGGTACATATTGTGCTTTTATTACTGTACTACATCTCAGAGGTACATATTGTACTTTTATTACTGCACTACATCTCACAGGTACATATAGTACTTTTATTACTGCACTACATCTCAGAGGTACATATAGTACTTTTATTACTGTACTACATCTCAGAGGTACATGTACTTTTTACTGTACTACATCTCAGAGGTACATATTTTACTTTTATTACTGTACTACATCTCAGAGGTAGATATTGTACTTTTATTACTGTACTACATCTCAGAGGTACATATTGTACTTTTATTACTGTACTACATCTCAGAGGTACATATTGTGCTTTTATTACTGTACTACATCTCAGAGGTACATATAGTACTTTTATTACTGTACTACATCTCAGAGGTACATATTGTACTTTTATTACTGCACTACATCTCAGAGGTACATATAGTACTTTTATTACTGTACTACATCTCAGAGGTACATATTGTACTTTTATTACTGCACTACATCTCAGAGGTACATATAGTACTTTTATTACTGTACTACATCTCAGAGGTACATATTGTACTTTTATTACTGTACTACATCTCACAGGTACATATAGTACTTTTATTACTGTACTACATCTCAGAGGTACATATTGTACTTTTATTACTGCACTACATCTCACAGGTACATATAGTACTTTTATTACTGTACTACATCTCAGAGGTACATATTGTACTTTTATTACTGCACTACATCTCACAGGTACATATAGTACTTTTATTACTGTACTACATCTCAGAGGTACATATTGTACTTTTATTACTGCACTACATCTCACAGGTACATATAGTACTTTTATTACTGCACTACATCTCAGAGGTACATATAGTACTTTTATTACTGTACTACATCTCAGAGGTACATGTACTTTTTACTGTACTACATCTCAGAGGTACATATTTTACTTTTATTACTGTACTACATCTCAGAGGTAGATATTGTACTTTTATTACTGTACTACATCTCAGAGGTACATATTGTACTTTTATTACTGTACTACATCTCAGAGGTACATATTGTGCTTTTATTACTGTACTACATCTCAGAGGTACATATTGTGCTTTTATTACTGTACTACATCTCAGAGGTACATATTGTACTTTTATTACTGCACTACATCTCAGAGGTACATATAGTACTTTTATTACTGTACTACATCTCAGAGGTACATATAGTACTTTTATTACTGCACTACATCTCAGAGGTACATATAGTACTTTTATTACTGTACTACATCTCAGAGGTACATATTGTACTTTATACTGTACTACATCTCAGAGGTACATATTGTACTTTTTACTGTACTACATCTCAGAGGTAGATATTGTACTTTTATTACTGTACTACATCTCAGAGGTACATATTGTACTTTTATTACTGTACTACATCTCAGAGGTACATATTGTGCTTTTATTACTGTACTACATCTCAGAGGTACATATAGTACTTTTATTACTGTACTAAATCTCAGAGGTACATATAGTATTTTTATTACTGTACTACATCTCAGAGGTACATATTGTACTTTATACTGTACTACATCTCAGAGGTAGATATTGTACTTTATACTGTACTACATCTCAGAGGTAGATATTGTACTTTTTACTGTACTACATCTCAGAGGTAGATATTGTACTTTTTACTGTACTACATCTCAGAGGTACATATTGTACTTTTATTACTGTACTACATCTCAGAGGTACATATTGTGCTTTTATTACTGTACTACATCTCAGAGGTACATATAGTACTTTTATTACTGTACTACATCTCAGAGGTACATATTGTGCTTTTATTACTGCACTACATCTCAGAGGTACATATAGTACTTTTATTACTGTACTACATCTCAGAGGTACATATAGTACTTTTATTACTGCACTACATCTCAGAGGTACATATAGTACTTTTATTACTGTACTACATCTCAGAGGTACATATTGTACTTTTATTACTGTACTACATCTCAGAGGTACATATAGTACTTTTATTACTGTACTACATCTCAGAGGTACATATTGTGCTTTTATTACTGTACTATATCTCAGAGGTACATATTGTACTTTATACTGTACTACATCTCAGAGGTAGATATTGTACTTTTATTACTGTACTACATCTCAGAGGTACATATTGTACTTTTATTACTGTACTATATCTCAGAGGTACATATTGTGCTTTTATTACTGTACTACATCTCAGAGGTACATATTGTACTTTTATTACTGTACTACATCTCAGAGGTAGATATTGTACTTTTATTACTGTACTACATCTCAGAGGTACATATTGTACTTTTATTACTGTACTACATCTCAGAGGTAGATATTGTGCTTTTATTACTGTACTACATCTCAGAGGTACATATTGTACTTTTATTACTGTACTACATCTCAGAGGTAGATATTGTACTTTTATTACTGTACTACATCTCAGAGGTAGATATTGTGCTTTTATTACTGTACTACATCTCAGAGGTACATATTGTGCTTTTATTACTGTACTACATCTCAGAGGTACATATTGTGCTTTTATTACTGTACTACATCTCAGAGGTACATATTGTGCTTTTATTACTGTACTACATCTCAGAGGTACATATTGTGCTTTTATTACTGCACTACATCTCAGAGGTACATATTGTGCTTTTATTACTGTACTACATCTCAGAGGTACATATTGTGCTTTTATTACTGTACTACATCTCAGAGGTACATATTGTACTTTTTACTGTACTACATCTCAGAGGTACATATTGTGCTTTTATTACTGTACTACATCTCAGAGGTACATATTGTGCTTTTATTACTGTACTACATCTCAGATGTAGATATTGTGCTTTTATTACTGTACTACATCTCAGAGGTACATATTGTACTTTTATTACTGTACTACATCTCAGAGGTACATATTGTACTTTTATTACTGTACTACATCTCAGAGGTACATATTGTACTTTTATTACTGTACTACATCTCAGAGGTAGATATTGTGCTTTTATTACTGTACTACATCTCAGAGGTACATATTGTGCTTTTATTACTGTACTACATCTCAGAGGTACATATTGTGCTTTTATTACTGTACTACATCTCAGAGGTAGATATTGTACTTTTATTACTGTACTACATCTCAGAGGTACATATTGTACTTTTATTACTGTACTACATCTCAGAGGTAGATATTGTGCTTTTATTACTGTACTACATCTCAGAGGTAGATATTGTGCTTTTATTACTGTACTACATCTCAGAGGTACATATTGTACTTTTATTACTGTACTACATCTCAGAGGTAGATATTGTACTTTTATTACTGTACTACATCTCAGAGGTACATATTGTACTTTTATTACTGTACTATATCTCAGAGGTACATATTGTGCTTTTATTACTGTACTACATCTCAGAGGTACATATTGTACTTTTATTACTGTACTACATCTCAGAGGTAGATATTGTACTTTTATTACTGTACTACATCTCAGAGGTACATATAGTACTTTTATTACTGTACTAAATCTCAGAGGTACATATAGTATTTTTATTACTGTACTACATCTCAGAGGTACATATTGTACTTTATACTGTACTACATCTCAGAGGTAGATATTGTACTTTATACTGTACTACATCTCAGAGGTAGATATTGTACTTTTTACTGTACTACATCTCAGAGGTACATATTGTACTTTTATTACTGTACTACATCTCAGAGGTACATATTGTACTTTTATTGCTGTACTACATCGCAGAGATACATATTGTACTTTTATTACTGCACTACATCTCAGAGGTACATATTGTACTTTTATTACTGCACTACATCTCAGAGGTACATATTGTACTTTTATTACTGCACTACATCTCAGAGGTACATATAGTACTTTTATTACTGTACTACATCTCAGAGGTACATATTGTACTTTTATTACTGCACTACATCTCAGAGGTACATATAGTACTTTTATTACTGTACTACATCTCAGAGGTACATATTGTACTTTTATTACTGCACTACATCTCAGAGGTACATATAGTACTTTTATTACTGTACTACATCTCAGAGGTACATATTGTACTTTTATTACTGTACTACATCTCAGAGGTACATATTGTGCTTTTATTACTGTACTACATCTCAGAGGTACATATTGTACTTTTATTGCTGTACTACATCGCAGAGGTACATATTGTACTTTTATTACTGTACTACATCTCAGAGGTAGATATTGTACTTTTTACTGTACTACATCTCAGAGGTACATATAGTACTTTATACTGTACTACATCTCAGAGGTACATATTGTACTTTATACTGTACTACATCTCAGAGGTACATATTGTACTTTATACTGTACTACATCTCAGAGGTACATATTGTACTTTATACTGTACTACATCTCAGAGGTACATATAGTACTTTATACTGTACTACATCTCAGAGGTACATATTGTACTTTATACTGTACTACATCTCAGAGGTACATATTGTACTTTATACTGTACTACATCTCAGAGGTACATATTGTACTTTTTACTGTACTACATCTCAGAGGTACATATTGTGCTTTTATTACTGTACTACATCTCAGAGGTACATATTGTACTTTATACTGTACTACATCTCAGAGGTACATATAGTACTTTATACTGTACTACATCTCAGAGGTACATATTGTACTTTATACTGTACTACATCTCAGAGGTACATATTGTACTTTATACTGTACTACATCTCAGAGGTACATATTGTACTTTTTACTGTACTACATCTCAGAGGTACATATTGTACTTTTATTACTGTAATAAATCTCACAGGTACATATAGTATTTTTATTACTGTACTACATCTCAGAGGTACATATTGTACTTTATACTGTACTACATCTCAGAGGTAGATATTGTACTTTATACTGTACTACATCTCAGAGGTAGATATTGTACTTTTATTACTGTACTACATCTCAGAGGTACATATTGTACTTTTTACTGTACTACATCTCAGAGGTACATATTGTACTTTTATTACTGTACTACATCTCAGAGGTACATATTGTACTTTTATTGCTGTACTACATCGCAGAGGTACATATTGTACTTTTATTACTGCACTACATCGCAGAGGTAGATATTTTACTTTTATTACTGTACTACATCTCAGAGGTACATATTGTACTTTTATTACTGCACTACATCTCAGAGGTACATATAGTACTTTTATTACTGTACTACATCTCAGAGGTACATATTGTACTTTTATTACTGCACTACATCTCAGAGGTACATATAGTACTTTTATTACTGTACTACATCTCAGAGGTACATATTGTACTTTTATTACTGCACTACATCTCAGAGGTACATATAGTACTTTTATTACTGTACTACATCTCAGAGGTACATATTGTACTTTTATTACTGTACTACATCTCAGAGGTACATATTGTACTTTTATTACTGTACTACATCTCAGAGGTACATATTGTGCTTTTATTACTGTACTACATCTCAGAGGTACATATTGTACTTTTATTGCTGTACTACATCGCAGAGGTACATATTGTACTTTTATTGCTGTACTACATCGCAGAGGTACATATTGTACTTTTATTGCTGTACTACATCGCAGAGGTACATATTGTACTTTTATTGCTGTACTACATCTCAGAGGTACATATTGTACTTTTATTGCTGTACTACATCTCAGAGGTACATATTGTACTTTTATTGCTGTACTACATCGCAGAGGTACATATTGTACTTTTATTGCTGTACTACATCGCAGAGGTACATATTGTACTTTTATTACTGTACTACATCTCAGAGGTACATATTGTACTTTTATTGCTGTACTACATCGCAGAGGTACATATTGTACTTTTATTGCTGTACTACATCTCAGAGGTACATATTGTACTTTTATTGCTGTACTACATCTCAGAGGTACATATTGTACTTTTATTGCTGTACTACATCGCAGAGGTACATATTGTACTTTTATTGCTGTACTACATCGCAGAGGTAGATATTTTACTTTTATTACTGTACTACATCTCAGAGGTACATATTGTACTTTTATTACTGCACTACATCTCAGAGGTACATATAGTACTTTTATTACTGTACTACATCTCAGAGGTACATATTGTACTTTTATTACTGCACTACATCTCAGAGGTACATATAGTACTTTTATTACTGTACTACATCTCAGAGGTACATATTGTACTTTTATTACTGCACTACATCTCAGAGGTACATATAGTACTTTTATTACTGTACTACATCTCAGAGGTACATATTGTACTTTTATTACTGTACTACATCTCAGAGGTACATATTGTACTTTTATTACTGCACTACATCTCAGAGGTACATATAGTACTTTTATTACTGTACTACATCTCAGAGGTACATATTGTACTTTTATTACTGTACTACATCTCAGAGGTAGATATTGTACTTTTTACTGTACTACATCTCAGAGGTACATATTGTACTTTATACTGTACTACATCTCAGAGGTACATATAGTACTTTATACTGTACTACATCTCAGAGGTACATATTGTACTTTATACTGTACTACATCTCAGAGGTACATATTGTACTTTATACTGTACTACATCTCAGAGGTACATATTGTACTTTTTACTGTACTACATCTCAGAGGTACATATTGTGCTTTTATTACTGTACTACATCTCAGAGGTACATATTGTACTTTTATTACTGTAATAAATCTCACAGGTACATATAGTATTTTTATTACTGTACTACATCTCAGAGGTACATATTGTACTTTATACTGTACTACATCTCAGAGGTAGATATTGTACTTTATACTGTACTACATCTCAGAGGTAGATATTGTACTTTTTACTGTACTACATCTCAGAGGTACATATTGTACTTTTTACTGTACTACATCTCAGAGGTACATATTGTACTTTTTACTGTACTACATCTCAGAGGTACATATTGTACTTTTTACTGTACTACATCTCAGAGGTACATATTGTACTTTTATTACTGTACTACATCGCAGAGGTACATATTGTACTTTATACTGTACTACATCGCAGAGGTAGATATTGTACTTTTTACTGTACTACATCTCAGAGGTACATATTGTGCTTTTATTACTGTACTACATCTCAGAGGTACATATTGTACTTTTTACTGTACTACATCTCAGAGGTAGATATTGTACTTTTATTACTGTACTACATCTCAGAGGTACATATTGTGCTTTTATTACTGTACTATATCTCAGAGGTACATATTGTGCTTTTATTACTGTACTATATCTCAGAGGTAGATATTGTACTTTTATTACTGTACTACATCTCAGAGGTACATATTGTACTTTTATTACTGTACTATATCTCAGAGGTACATATTGTGCTTTTATTACTGTACTACATCTCAGAGGTAGATATTGTACTTTTATTACTGTACTACATCTCAGAGGTACATATTGTACTTTTATTACTGTACTATATCTCAGAGGTAGATATTGTACTTTTATTACTGTACTACATCTCAGAGGTACATATTGTACTTTTATTACTGTACTATATCTCAGAGGTACATATTGTACTTTTATTACTGTACTACATCTCAGAGGTAGATATTGTACTTTTATTACTGTACTACATCTCAGAGGTAGATATTGTTCTTTTATTACTGTACTATATCTCAGAGGTACATATTGTACTTTTATTACTGTACTACATCTCAGAGGTACATATTGTACTTTTATTACTGTACTACATCTCAGAGGTAGATATTGTGCTTTTATTACTGTACTACATCTCAGAGGTACATATTGTACTTTTATTACTGTATTACATCTCAGAGGTAGATATTGTACTTTTATTACTGTACTACATCTCAGAGGTAGATATTGTGCTTTTATTACTGTACTACATCTCAGAGGTACATATAGTACTTTTATTACTGTACTAAATCTCAGAGGTACATATAGTATTTTTATTACTGTACTACATCTCAGAGGTACATATTGTACTTTATACTGTACTACATCTCAGAGGTAGATATTGTACTTTATACTGTACTACATCTCAGAGGTAGATATTGTACTTTTTACTGTACTACATCTCAGAGGTACATATTGTACTTTTATTACTGTACTACATCTCAGAGGTACATATTGTACTTTTATTGCTGTACTACATCGCAGAGGTACATATTGTACTTTTATTACTGCACTACATCGCAGAGGTAGATATTTTACTTTTATTACTGTACTACATCTCAGAGGTACATATTGTACTTTTATTACTGCACTACATCTCAGAGGTACATATAGTACTTTTATTACTGTACTACATCTCAGAGGTACATATTGTACTTTTATTACTGCACTACATCTCAGAGGTACATATAGTACTTTTATTACTGTACTACATCTCAGAGGTACATATTGTACTTTTATTACTGCACTACATCTCAGAGGTACATATAGTACTTTTATTACTGTACTACATCTCAGAGGTACATATTGTACTTTTATTACTGCACTACATCTCAGAGGTACATATAGTACTTTTATTACTGTACTACATCTCAGAGGTACATATAGTACTTTTATTACTGTACTACATCTCAGAGGTACATATTGTGCTTTTATTACTGTACTACATCTCAGAGGTACATATTGTACTTTTATTGCTGTACTACATCGCAGAGGTACATATTGTACTTTTATTACTGCACTACATCTCAGAGGTACATATTGTACTTTATACTGTACTACATCTCAGAGGTACATATAGTACTTTATACTGTACTACATCTCAGAGGTACATATTGTACTTTATACTGTACTACATCTCAGAGGTACATATTGTACTTTATACTGTACTACATCTCAGAGATACATATTGTACTTTTTACTGTACTACATCTCAGAGGTAGATATTGTACTTTTATTACTGTACTACATCTCAGAGGTACATATTGTACTTTATACTGTACTACATCTCAGAGGTACATATAGTACTTTATACTGTACTACATCTCAGAGGTACATATTGTACTTTATACTGTACTACATCTCAGAGGTACATATTGTACTTTATACTGTACTACATCTCAGAGATACATATTGTACTTTTTACTGTACTACATCTCAGAGGTAGATATTGTACTTTTATTACTGTACTACATCTCAGAGGTACATATTGTACTTTTATTACTGTACTACATCTCAGAGGTACATATTGTGCTTTTATTACTGTACTACATCTCAGAGGTACATATAGTACTTTTATTACTGTACTAAATCTCAGAGGTACATATAGTATTTTTATTACTGTACTACATCTCAGAGGTACATATTGTACTTTATACTGTACTACATCTCAGAGGTAGATATTGTACTTTATACTGTACTACATCTCAGAGGTAGATATTGTACTTTTTACTGTACTACATCTCAGAGGTACATATTGTACTTTTTACTGTACTACATCTCAGAGGTACATATTGTACTTTTTACTGTACTACATCTCAGAGGTACATATTGTACTTTTATTACTGAACTACATCTCAGAGGTAGATATTGTACTTTTATTACTGTACTACATCTCAGAGGTACATATTGTGCTTTTATTACTGAACTACATCTCAGAGGTACATATAGTACTTTTATTACTGTACTACATCTCAGGGGTACATATTGTGCTTTTATTACTGTACTACATCTCAGAGGTACATATTGTGCTTTTATTACTGTACTACATCTCAGAGGTACATATTGTACTTTTATTACTGCACTACATCTCAGAGGTACATATAGTACTTTTATTACTGTACTACATCTCAGAGGTACATATAGTACTTTTATTACTGCACTACATCTCAGAGGTACATATAGTACTTTTATTACTGTACTACATCTCAGAGGTACATATTGTGCTTTTATTACTGTACTACATCTCAGAGGTACATATTGTACTTTTATTACTGCACTACATCTCAGAGGTACATATAGTACTTTTATTACTGTACTACATCTCAGAGGTACATATTGTACTTTTATTACTGCACTACATCTCAGAGGTACATATAGTACTTTTATTACTGTACTACATCTCAGAGGTACATATTGTACTTTTATTACTGCACTACATCTCAGAGGTACATATAGTACTTTTATTACTGTACTACATCTCAGAGGTACATATTGTACTTTTATTACTGCACTACATCTCAGAGGTACATATAGTACTTTTATTACTGTACTACATCTCAGAGGTACATATTGTACTTTTATTACTGTACTACATCTCACAGGTACATATTGTACTTTTATTACTGCACTACATCTCAGAGGTACATATTGTACTTTTATTACTGCACTACATCTCACAGGTACATATAGTACTTTTATTACTGTACTACATCTCAGAGGTACATATTGTACTTTTATTACTGTACTACATCTCACAGGTACATATAGTACTTTTATTACTGTACTACATCTCAGAGGTACATATTGTACTTTTATTACTGCACTACATCTCACAGGTACATATAGTACTTTTATTACTGTACTACATCTCAGAGGTACATATTGTACTTTTATTACTGCACTACATCTCACAGGTACATATAGTACTTTTATTACTGTACTACATCTCAGAGGTACATATTGTACTTTTATTACTGCACTACATCTCACAGGTACATATAGTACTTTTATTACTGCACTACATCTCAGAGGTACATATAGTACTTTTATTACTGTACTACATCTCAGAGGTATATGTAGTTTTTACTGTACTACATCTCAGAGGTACATATTTTACTTTTATTACTGTACTACATCTCAGAGGTAGATATTGTACTTTTATTACTGTACTACATCTCAGAGGTACATATTGTACTTTTATTACTGTACTACATCTCAGAGGTACATATTGTACTTTTATTACTCTACTACATCTCAGAGGTACATATTGTACTTTTATTACTGTACTACATCTCAGAGGTACATATTGTACTTTTATTACTGTACTACATCTCAGAGGTACATATTTTACTTTTATTACTGTACTACATCTCAGAGGTACATATTGTACTTTTTACTGTACTACATCTCAGAGGTACATATTGTACTTTATACTGTACTACATCTCAGAGGTACATATAGTACTTTATACTGTACTACATCTCAGAGGTACATATTGTACTTTATACTGTACTACATCTCAGAGGTACATATTGTACTTTATACTGTACTACATCTCAGAGGTACATATTGTACTTTTTACTGTACTACATCTCAGAGGTAGATATTGTACTTTTATTACTGTACTACATCTCAGAGGTACATATTGTACTTTTATTACTGTACTACATCTCAGAGGTACATATTGTGCTTTTATTACTGTACTACATCTCAGAGGTACATATAGTATTTTTATTACTGTACTAAATCTCAGAGGTACATATAGTATTTTTATTACTGTACTACATCTCAGAGGTACATATTGTACTTTATACTGTACTACATCTCAGAGGTAGATATTGTACTTTATACTGTACTACATCTCAGAGGTAGATATTGTACTTTTTACTGTACTACATCTCAGAGGTACATATTGTACTTTTTACTGTACTACATCTCAGAGGTACATATTGTACTTTTTACTGTACTACATCTCAGAGGTACATATTGTACTTTTATTACTGTACTACATCTCAGAGGTAGATATTGTACTTTTATTACTGTACTACATCTCAGAGGTACATATTGTGCTTTTATTACTGTACTACATCTCAGAGGTACATATTGTACTTTTTACTGTACTACATCTCAGAGGTACATATTGTACTTTTATTACTATACTACATCTCAGAGGTAGATATTGTACTTTTATTACTGTACTACATCTCAGAGGTACATATTGTGCTTTTATTACTGTACTACATCTCAGAGGTACATATAGTACTTTTATTACTGTACTACATCTCAGAGGTACATATTGTGCTTTTATTACTGTACTACATCTCAGAGGTACATATTGTGCTTTTATTACTGTACTACATCTCAGAGGTACATATTGTACTTTTATTACTGCACTACATCTCAGAGGTACATATAGTACTTTTATTACTGTACTACATCTCAGAGGTACATATAGTACTTTTATTACTGCACTACATCTCAGAGGTACATATAGTACTTTTATTACTGTACTACATCTCAGAGGTACATATTGTACTTTTATTACTGTACTACATCTCAGAGGTACATATTGTGCTTTTATTACTGTACTACATCTCAGAGGTACATATTGTACTTTTATTACTGCACTACATCTCAGAGGTACATATAGTACTTTTATTACTGTACTACATCTCAGAGGTACATATTGTACTTTTATTACTGCACTACATCTCAGAGGTACATGTAGTACTTTTATTACTGTACTACATCTCAGAGGTACATATCGTACTTTTATTACTGTACTACATCTCAGAGGTACATATTGTACTTTTATTACTGCACTACATCTCAGAGGTACATATAGTACTTTTATTACTGCACTACATCTCACAGGTACATATAGTACTTTTATTACTGCACTACATCTCACAGGTACATATTGTACTTTTATTACTGCACTACATCTCACAGGTACATGTAGTACTTTTATTACTGTACTACATCTCAGAGGTACATATTGTACTTTTATTACTGCACTACATCTCACAGGTACATATAGTACTTTTATTACTGCACTACATCTCAGAGGTACATATAGTACTTTTATTACTGTACTACATCTCAGAGGTACATGTACTTTTTACTGTACTACATCTCAGAGGTACATATTTTACTTTTTTTACTGTACTACATCTCAGAGGTAGATATTGTACTTTTATTACTGTACTACATCTCAGAGGTACATATTGTGCTTTTATTACTGTACTACATCTCAGAGGTACATATAGTACTTTTATTACTGTACTACATCTCAGAGGTACATATTGTGCTTTTATTACTGTACTACATCTCAGAGGTACATATTGTACTTTTATTACTGCACTACATCTCAGAGGTACATATTGTACTTTTATTACTGCACTACATCTCAGAGGTACATATAGTACTTTTATTACTGCACTACATCTCAGAGGTACATATAGTACTTTTATTACTGTACTACATCTCAGAGGTACATATTGTACTTTATACTGTACTACATCTCAGAGGTACATATTGTACTTTTTACTGTACTACATCTCAGAGGTAGATATTGTACTTTTATTACTGTACTACATCTCAGAGGAACATATTGTACTTTTATTACTGTACTACATCTCAGAGGTACATATTGTGCTTTTATTACTGTACTACATCTCAGAGGTACATATAGTACTTTTATTACTGTACTAAATCTCAGAGGTACATATAGTATTTTTATTACTGTACTACATCTCAGAGGTACATATTGTACTTTATACTGTACTACATCTCAGAGGTAGATATTGTACTTTATACTGTACTACATCTCAGAGGTAGATATTGTACTTTATACTGTACTACATCTCAGAGGTAGATATTGTACTTTTTACTGTACTACATCTCAGAGGTACATATTGTACTTTTTACTGTACTACATCTCAGAGGTAGATATTGTACTTTTATTACTGTACTACATCTCAGAGGTAGATATTGTACTTTTATTACTGTACTACATCTCAGAGGTACATATTGTGCTTTTATTACTGTACTACATCTCAGAGGTACATATAGTACTTTTATTACTGTACTACATCTCAGAGGTACATATTGTGCTTTTATTACTGTACTACATCTCAGAGGTACATATTGTGCTTTTATTACTGTACTACATCTCAGAGGTACATATTGTACTTTTATTACTGCACTACATCTCAGAGGTACATATAGTACTTTTATTACTGTACTACATCTCAGAGGTACATATAGTACTTTTATTACTGCACTACATCTCAGAGGTACATATAGTACTTTTATTACTGTACTACATCTCAGAGGTACATATTGTACTTTTATTACTGTACTACATCTCAGAGGTACATATTGTACTTTTATTACTGTACTACATCTCAGAGGTACATATTGTGCTTTTATTACTGTACTACATCTCAGAGGTACATATTGTACTTTTATTACTGCACTACATCTCAGAGGTACATATTGTACTTTTATTACTGTACTACATCTCAGAGGTACATATTGTACTTTTATTACTGCACTACATCTCAGAGGTACATATAGTACTTTTATTACTGCACTACATCTCAGAGGTACATATAGTACTTTTATTACTGTACTACATCTCAGAGGTACATATTGTACTTTTATTACTGTACTACATCTCACAGGTACATATAGTACTTTTATTACTGTACTACATCTCAGAGGTACATATTGTACTTTTATTACTGCACTACATCTCACAGGTACATATAGTACTTTTATTACTGTACTACATCTCAGAGGTACATATTGTACTTTTATTACTGCACTACATCTCACAGGTACATATAGTACTTTTATTACTGTACTACATCTCAGAGGTACATATTGTACTTTTATTACTGCACTACATCTCACAGGTACATATAGTACTTTTATTACTGTACTACATCTCAGAGGTACATGTACTTTTTACTGTACTACATCTCAGAGGTACATATTTTACTTTTATTACTGTACTACATCTCAGAGGTAGATATTGTACTTTTATTACTGTACTACATCTCAGAGGTACATATTGTGCTTTTATTACTGTACTACATCTCAGAGGTACATATAGTACTTTTATTACTGTACTACATCACAGAGGTACATATTGTGCTTTTATTACTGTACTACATCTCAGAGGTACATATTGTACTTTTATTACTGCACTACATCTCACAGGTACATATAGTACTTTTATTACTGCACTACATCTCAGAGGTACATATAGTACTTTTATTACTGTACTACATCTCAGAGGTACATGTACTTTTTACTGTACTACATCTCAGAGGTACATATTTTACTTTTATTACTGTACTACATCTCAGAGGTAGATATTGTACTTTTATTACTGTACTACATCTCAGAGGTACATATTGTACTTTTATTACTGTACTACATCTCAGAGGTACATATTGTGCTTTTATTACTGTACTACATCTCAGAGGTACATATAGTACTTTTATTACTGTACTACATCTCAGAGGTACATATTGTACTTTTATTACTGCACTACATCTCAGAGGTACATATAGTACTTTTATTACTGTACTACATCTCAGAGGTACATATTGTACTTTTATTACTGCACTACATCTCAGAGGTACATATAGTACTTTTATTACTGTACTACATCTCAGAGGTACATATTGTACTTTTATTACTGTACTACATCTCACAGGTACATATAGTACTTTTATTACTGTACTACATCTCAGAGGTACATATTGTACTTTTATTACTGCACTACATCTCACAGGTACATATAGTACTTTTATTACTGTACTACATCTCAGAGGTACATATTGTACTTTTATTACTGCACTACATCTCACAGGTACATATAGTACTTTTATTACTGTACTACATCTCAGAGGTACATATTGTACTTTTATTACTGCACTACATCTCACAGGTACATATAGTACTTTTATTACTGCACTACATCTCAGAGGTACATATTGTACTTTATACTGTACTACATCTCAGAGGTACATATTGTACTTTTTACTGTACTACATCTCAGAGGTAGATATTGTACTTTTATTACTGTACTACATCTCAGAGGTACATATTGTACTTTTATTACTGTACTACATCTCAGAGGTACATATTGTGCTTTTATTACTGTACTACATCTCAGAGGTACATATAGTACTTTTATTACTGTACTAAATCTCAGAGGTACATATAGTATTTTTATTACTGTACTACATCTCAGAGGTACATATTGTACTTTATACTGTACTACATCTCAGAGGTAGATATTGTACTT
Source organism: Anarhichas minor (assembly GCF_050575085.1). Classification (NCBI taxonomy): domain Eukaryota; kingdom Metazoa; phylum Chordata; class Actinopteri; order Perciformes; family Anarhichadidae; genus Anarhichas; species Anarhichas minor. The sequence goes on from NW_027466499.1 coordinate 1,271,938, forward strand.
TATACTGTACTACATCTCAGAGGTAGATATTGTACTTTTTACTGTACTACATCTCAGAGGTAGATATTGTACTTTTTACTGTACTACATCTCAGAGGTACATATTGTACTTTTATTACTGTACTACATCTCAGAGGTACATATTGTGCTTTTATTACTGTACTACATCTCAGAGGTACATATAGTACTTTTATTACTGTACTACATCTCAGAGGTACATATTGTGCTTTTATTACTGCACTACATCTCAGAGGTACATATAGTACTTTTATTACTGTACTACATCTCAGAGGTACATATAGTACTTTTATTACTGCACTACATCTCAGAGGTACATATAGTACTTTTATTACTGTACTACATCTCAGAGGTACATATTGTACTTTTATTACTGTACTACATCTCAGAGGTACATATAGTACTTTTATTACTGTACTACATCTCAGAGGTACATATTGTACTTTTATTACTGCACTACATCTCAGAGGTACATATAGTACTTTTATTACTGTACTACATCTCAGAGGTACATATTGTACTTTTATTACTGCACTACATCTCAGAGGTACATATAGTACTTTTATTACTGTACTACATCTCAGAGGTACATATTGTACTTTTATTACTGCACTACATCTCAGAGGTACATATAGTACTTTTATTACTGTACTACATCTCAGAGGTACATATTGTACTTTTATTACTGTACTACATCTCACAGGTACATATAGTACTTTTATTACTGTACTACATCTCAGAGGTACATATAGTACTTTTATTACTGTACTACATCTCAGAGGTACATATTGTACTTTTATTACTGCACTACATCTCACAGGTACATATAGTACTTTTATTACTGTACTACATCTCAGAGGTACATATTGTACTTTTATTACTGCACTACATCTCACAGGTACATATAGTACTTTTATTACTGCACTACATCTCAGAGGTACATATAGTACTTTTATTACTGTACTACATCTCAGAGGTACATGTACTTTTTACTGTACTACATCTCAGAGGTACATATTTTACTTTTATTACTGTACTACATCTCAGAGGTACATATAGTACTTTTATTACTGTACTACATCTCAGAGGTACATATTGTACTTTTATTACTGTACTACATCTCAGAGGTACATATTGTACTTTTATTACTGCACTACATCTCAGAGGTACATATAGTACTTTTATTACTGCACTACATCTCAGAGGTACATATAGTACTTTTATTACTGTACTACATCTCAGAGGTACATATAGTACTTTTATTACTGTACTACATCTCAGAGGTAGATATTGTACTTTTATTACTGTACTACATCTCAGAGGTACATATAGTACTTTTATTACTGTACTACATCTCAGAGGTACATATAGTACTTTTATTACTGCACTACATCTCAGAGGTACATATAGTACTTTTATTACTGCACTACATCTCAGAGGTACATATAGTACTTTTATTACTGTACTACATCTCAGAGGTAGATATTGTACTTTTATTACTGTACTACATCTCAGAGGTACATATAGTACTTTTATTACTCTACTACATCTCAGAGGTACATATAGTACTTTTATTACTGCACTACATCTCAGAGGTACATATAGTACTTTTATTACTGCACTACATCTCAGAGGTACATATAGTACTTTTATTACTGTACTACATCTCAGAGGTAGATATTGTACTTTTATTACTGTACTACATCTCAGAGGTACATATTGTGCTTTTATTACTGTACTACATCTCAGAGGTACATATTGTACTTTTATTACTGCACTACATCTCAGAGGTACATATAGTACTTTTATTACTGTACTACATCTCAGAGGTACATATTGTACTTTTATTACTGCACTACATCTCAGAGGTACATATAGTACTTTTATTACTGCACTACATCTCAGAGGTACATATAGTACTTTTATTACTGTACAACATCTCAGAGGTACATATTGTACTTTTATTACTGTACTACATCTCAGAGGTACATATTGTGCTTTTATTACTGTACTACATCTCAGAGGTACATATTGTACTTTTATTACTGCACTACATCTCAGAGGTACATATAGTACTTTTATTACTGTACTACATCTCAGAGGTACATATTGTACTTTTATTACTGCACTACATCTCAGAGGTACATATAGTACTTTTATTACTGTACTACATCACAGAGGTACATATTGTACTTTTATTACTGCACTACATCTCAGAGGTACATATAGTACTTTTATTACTGTACTACATCTCAGAGGTACATATTGTACTTTTATTACTGTACTACATCTCACAGGTACATATAGTACTTTTATTACTGTACTACATCTCAGAGGTACATATTGTACTTTTATTACTGCACTACATCTCACAGGTACATATTGTACTTTTATTACTGCACTACATCTCAGAGGTACATATTGTGCTTTTATTACTGTACTACATCTCAGAGGTACATATTGTACTTTTATTACTGCACTACATCTCAGAGGTACATATAGTACTTTTATTACTGTACTACATCTCAGAGGTACATATTGTACTTTTATTACTGTACTACATCTCACAGGTACATATAGTACTTTTATTACTGTACTACATCTCAGAGGTACATATTGTACTTTTATTACTGCACTACATCTCACAGGTACATATAGTACTTTTATTACTGTACTACATCTCAGAGGTACATATTGTACTTTTATTACTGCACTACATCTCACAGGTACATATAGTACTTTTATTACTGTACTACATCTCAGAGGTACATATTGTACTTTTATTACTGCACTACATCTCACAGGTACATATAGTACTTTTATTACTGCACTACATCTCAGAGGTACATATTGTACTTTTTACTGTACTACATCCCAGAGGTACATATTGTACTTGTCAGATGACAGTTTCTCATCCTCTTCCTTTTAAGTATGGAGTTTTCTTTCCCGATATTTATTCCAGAACGTGTTCTTGTCATTTGAAATCATGACTTATTGATTTCACTTCAGATTTTTTAAGGCTCTCCCTCTGAACTGTCCTCACACTCACAAAGCCTCTGCCTGCTCTTGGATTTGTGCTCAGACTGTTTACATGTACTCAGATTTAGTTTTGCTTGCTCAGATTTTTTGTGCTCCAGCTTCAGGGGTGCAAGGCCGAGATCCTCCTTGTGCCACTGGCACCTCAGTGACTAGTCTGTGGCACTTCAGCGTCAGTCAGGCGTTATTTTTCAATTGTCATTATTTATTGCTTCATGAACTACACATGCTCACTCTTCTATTGCATACAAATAACAAGTAAATACATGCTGTATACAACTAGGTTACAAACTAACCATCAACATCAAATATCAGATGAAATAACCAGCATTCAATACACCTGTATCAATAACCTAGACCAGAGGTCTTCAACAGGGGGTCCGCGACCCCTAGGGGGTCCGCGGAGGTACTGCAGGGGGTCCGAACTTTTTTGTTGATTTTTATGTCTATTATTTTAAAACCTTTTAAACTCTAGCCCTATTTGTAGGCCTCTGCTCGAAAATGGCATACCCATACTAAAGTGACCAGAGTTCTGTAACTACAAGGTATATTTTAATAATTTTTGATGCTATAATCAGATAACACTTTGAGATTGTTCAGATGGGTAAATATTGTGTATATGTTGCTGGTTAATATAGTACATGAAGATATTACACAGCTCAAATTGAAAATATTCAGGTTCGCCTGGAAAAAAAAGCACTTTTATTGATATTATGTTTTTGAAATAATGCAGCTGGCTGTCTAAAAACTCTCCCAAATCATAGCACAACCGATCAGTAGTTGTTGAGTAAAGGTTGGCTGGGATAAAGTGAAGAATAAAAGGCTTTAGTACAGAGAGGTCACGCGAGGTCGTCATTTTTGAACCAGCTGTTGCAGCTCTTATATTGTACTTTTATATACTATATAACTATATATTTCACTTTTTTTTATCACTCATATTATTCAATACATCCAAATACAGCTGTTTGAAATCATTTTGAGAGCCAGGGTCCTCTCAGAGTATGTTTCTGGCTGTCATCCATAGGATTTTCTCAGTTCCTGTGTGTGTATGGGGCTGTAGCTCAGCCTATCATCGGTCGATTTCAGTCAATGAGCCCGCCTTCGACGCGTCAGAGTCTCAGGAAGGCGGTGAAAACCGATGAAAACCAGACAGGATGCAGTTGCCAACAATGTTTCTAGCTTTCAACAGGATCATTTTCGACGTTATGTTTGTGTTTTCTTCATAAAGGTGAGCAAAAACCAACGATTTTTTCTGGTGAAGGCAACTGTTATGTTGCCGTTGTTGGCTCACAGCTTTGTAGTGGTTTCACGGAGAGAAAAACCAAAGGTATTTATGCATTCGGCGTCGAATGCTAAAGCTAAAAAATGTAATGGTTAGCTCGGTAGCCGTTAGCTTCGTCTTCCAAAATCGATGTGCAATAACTATGACGGCGATTTTTGGCCAGAAATTCATGCTTTAATGCCACATTTTCTAGGTGCTTATATTAGTAGTCTATAGTTGTGTTTGGAGTGTGTAAAAAGTGACTTATATGATAGTGTTGCCCATACGTTGCTGTTTAATCCGGTATATGAAATGTACAAATCCAAAATATTGGCGATCACTAGGCATTTTCCGGACAATAATTTCAACCCTGCCTAAGCCCGAGAGCCCCGAAATCTGGGGGTGCCGTGTGCATAAGGTTTTAATAATTCAGTATTGTATGCAAGATAACAGGTATGTTTCTGCATGGCAGTGGCACTAATAGGCCATCACTCATTTTCGTTTCCACATTTATGTTTAAAATGAAAACATCAGTGTGAATAGCTTGTATGCATGATTACCATGCAGTTGACAGACAATGTTGATATTGGCATTGGTATCAGTTGACAAGGTATGTTTATAAATGGCAGTGGCACGGCCTCCCTACTCACTGTACCTTGCACATGTTTAAAATAAAAACATGAATATATGAACCTGTGTATTATTGAATAGCTTCGTATTGAATGCACAATAAAGAGGTATGTTTATACACGGCACTAGGCCCAGTTTAATATAAAACACAATTTTATACAATATATATAGTCGGGGTCCCTGCTCCATCTCTATCAGTTTGGGGGTCCTTGGCCAGAAAAACGTTGAAGACCCCTGACCTAGACAATTAACAAAGACAGGTAAATATAACAAATCTATGGTTTAAATACACGCATACTGCCATCTAGTGGTAGAAATGGTAAACACTCTTAAACGCAGTACGGTGGAAGAATAAACAGCAACAACTCTGCACACAACAATTACTTTGATTAAACTATATTACAAACTGTATTGCATCAAACAATCTACAGATTAATCGAAAACTTGATTCTTGCTGTGTACATGGATAAATGAATATTAAATCGCATGTAGTCAACTATTGTTGCTAACATACTCCCATTGGCCCACGTTTATTAATTTATTTTTCTTCTAATGTTACCCTGGTATGCGCTTGCATCATAGACCAACACTTTTCTTGCATACGGTCATTCTATTGCCTTCACTTTTATTTTGACATTTTCTTACTTCCGGACTACCCGTTTTACTTTGCGTCGCTCTTCAAAAGAAAAAACATATAAACCATAAAACAAACTATCAAAACGTACACGGACCAGGGGGGCACACTCCTCTGACTGCTGGCGGCACTCCTGTGACAACTGTTGGCACTGGCAGCTTGTGGCACCTAATGACATACATATACATATAAGCAGAGGAAGAGTGAAGATATTTTCAGACTTGTATTTTGTATATGGGTTTTTATTTTAAAACGTTTTCATATATATACTTTTAAATGATAATAAAACGGATGATTTATTTTCATTATTTTAGCCGATTGTAAATTACTATAAAAGTAATAATTTGGAAAGTGTGTATTATGTTCCCTTTTATTGCAAAACCAGCAAAACCATACTTGAATAAAATGAATGAGACACAACAAAGTACAACGTGGTTACTCTCAGGATGTACTGGTGGCTCAGGTGACTCAACTAAAATCCATACTATGATGATAAAACTGATTTATGGCAGCTGACCAATCGTAACAACAATGGATGTTCTCAGGAAATGTGGCTCCGCCCGCTCAGCTCGGCAGCTTCTTGACGAGTGCCGAATGAGTGCCTCTCGCTGCCACAGTTGTGCCGCCTAACTGCCGCTTGCCGCTGAAGTGCCACTGACTAGTCACTGAGGTGCCAGTGCCACAAGGAGGATCTCGCTGTCTGCAATCCAAGACTTTATTATATTGCTTTCTTTTAAAATATAAGAACAATTATGCTACACAGCTTCTGTTGGTGTGCTAGAGTGGAACTAATTCACAGCCTTTTCAATGATAAACCTCTTGAATAATGATACCGGTCCTAAGTTTTTAAATCGATCCTCTTCAAGATGAGTCACGATTGAATATCTGTTAGACCAGAGGTCTTCAACAGGAGGTACTGCAGGGGGTCCGTGAAATTTTTGGTTGATTACACAATTTAAAAAATATATAAATATATATATATATATATATATATATATATTTTTCTGTCCATTATTTTAATAGTTCAGTATTGTATGCATGATAACAGGTATGTTTATGCATGTCAGTGGCACTAATAGGCCATCATTCATTTTTCGTTTCCACATTTATGTTTAAAATGAAAACGTCAATTTGAATAGCTTGTATGCATGATTATCATGCAATTGACAGACAATGTTGATATTGGCATTGGTATCAGCTGACAAGGTATGTTTATAAATGGCAGTGGCACGGCCTCCCTACTCACTGTACCTTGCACATGTTTAAAATAAAAACATGAATATATGAACCTGTGTATTATTGAATAGCTGAGTATTGAATGCACAATAAAGAGGTATACACGGTACTATATATACAATATATATAGTCGGGGTCCCTGCTCCATCTCTCTATTAGTTTGGGTGTCCTTGGCCTGAAAAATGTTGAAGATTCCTGTGTTAGACTATACATGGGAGTCGAGGATTCAGCGTTTAGTAGGAGAAGGTGTAATAGTGTAAGTGAAGTGTAGTTTCTGACTGTGGCCTCGGGTTGTGGTTGATAGTGATGGCCGTAGCATGGAATTTCCGCAAGTGGAACATGATCTGTTGCATTGAAAAGCTGTCGTAGATGAGGGCGGACGAGTCCCTTGTAGAGGTGTAAAAATGAAGTCTTGTCCATCGCTTTGAAGGTTAGTTTGATGGCACCCAGTGTGCGGTTGGCCTTGCTCACTTGAGTTTGAATGTGTTTTTGGAAGCTCAGTTTATGGTCGATCACTACACCAAGATCTTTCTCTGCTCCTGTTGATTCAAGGCTATGTGTAACTCCGTCTGCACTGATCATTGTGTAGGTCAGAATGGGGTTGTTGTGTCCGAGGTGCAAGACTTTGCATTTCTCGGGGTGGAAGAGCATTTGCATCAGAACTGACCAGGCCTGGAGTTGATCTAGATCAGTTTGAAGATTTGTGTGTTGAGTTTTGTGGGCGTCCAATATGGCTTGGTAGATTTTTGTATTGTCGGCAAACATGGATATGAAGTTGCTGAGGAGACTAGGAATGTCGCTGACGAAGAGGGTGAACACTAGCGGGCCCAGGACAGAACCCTGTGGGACACCACTCGTTACTTCAGTCCAGTTTGAGAGCTTCCCGTTAACTGTTACTTGCTGTCTTCTCTTTGTCAGAAAGTTCCTGATCCATAGCGGAATATTATCTCGGATGCCGAAGGAGGAAAGCTGTGCAAGTAGGCGTTTGTGCGGGACTGTGTCGAAGGCCTTGGCATAGTCCAGGAATACGACATCTACTGGTAAACTGTGGCTTAGTGCCTCCGTCCACATGTCAAGTGCCTCTCGGAGATGAGTCACTGTTGATTTCCCCGACGTAAATCCATGTATGCGAGACAGGTCTATAGTTGGCTGGGTTGGATTTGTCGTCCTTCTTGTAGATTGGTGTCACTGTGGCTGATTTCCATTGTTGTGGTACCTCGCCGCTTGATAGGCTAGTACTAAATACAATGCTAAGTGGAAGAGCTATGGTATCTGCCAGCTCGTTCAGGACCTGGGGATGGATCTGGTCTGGGCCTGCTGATTTGTCAGTTTGAAGTGAGCGCAGCTTCTACAGAACCAATTCCTGTCCATCCATATTGCGGAGGTCTGCAATATTGACCTTGATGGCTCTCCTGCTGTTGATATAGCTCCAAAAAGCTTTGTTGTTATGAGATTCCTAAGACATATGAATGTATTTTATTATTCTCCACAGACGTCCAGCAGCTGTTGGTGGTGAAAGAACAGCAGCAGGAGTGGAGCTCCAGTCTGGACCAGGAGGACCCAGAGCCCCCACACATTAAAGAGGACCAGGAGGAACCAGAGCCCCCACACATTAAAGAGGAACAGGAGGACCACTGGACCAGTCAGGAGGGAGAGCAGCTTCAAGGTCTGGAGGAGGCTGATATCACCAAGTTCACATTCACTCCTGTGAAGAGTGAAGACGATGAAGAGGAAGCTCAGTCCTCACAGCTTCATCAAAGACAAACCGAACAGATGGAAACAGAAGCTAATGGAGAGGACTGTGGAGGACCAGAACCAGACAGGAACTCAGATCCAGATAGACATCCAGAACCAGATACTAATGAGAAGACTGGAGACTCTACTGACACTGATGACAGTGGTGATTGGAAGGAGACCAGAAAACCTCAGTCAGGTTTAAACTCTGTGAATAATGATGAAGTTCCTGTCAGTGATTCAAGATGTAGTGCTGGTGAGAAACTATTTAGCTGCTCTGAGTGTGAGAAAATATTTGGCAAGACTCGATATCTGAAGAAACACATGATGATTCACACAGGAAAGAAACCTTTCAGCTGCTCAGAATGTGATAAATGTTTCACTGAAAATGGAAATCTGAAGATACACATGAGATTCCACACAGGAGAGAAACCTTTCAGCTGCTCAGTCTGTAATACATCTTTTTCAGTGAGTAAACGTTTAGAGAGACACATGCTAACTCACACAGGAAAGAAACCTTTCAGCTGCTCAGAATGTGGTAAAAGTTTCACTCAAAATGGAAGTCTGAAGAAACACATGAGATTCCACACAGGAGAGAAACCTTTCAGCTGCTCAGTCTGTAATACATCTTTTTCAGTGAGTGGACGTTTAGAGAGACACATGGTAACTCACACAGGAGAGAAACCTTTCAGCTGCTCAGAATGTGGTAAAAGTTTCACTGAAAATGGAAGTCTGAAGACACACATGAGATTCCACACAGGAGAGAAACCTTTCAGCTGCTCTGAATGTGGTAAAAGTTTCACTCAAAGTGGAAGTCTGAAGGAACACATGGGATTCCACACAGGAGAGAAACCTTTCAGCTGCTCAGTTTGTAATAAATCTTTTTCACGTAGGGGACATTTAGAGAGACACATGGTAACTCACACAGGAGAGAAACCTTTCAGCTGCTCAGAATGTGGTAAAAGTTTCACTGAAAAAGGAAGTCTGAAGACACACATGAGATGTCACACAGGAGAGAAACCTTTCAGCTGCTCTGAATGTGGTAAAAGTTTCACTCAAAATGGAAGTCTGAAGGAACACATGGTAACTCACACAGGAGAGAAACCTTTCAGCTGCTCTGAATGTGGTAAAAGTTTCACTACAAATGGAAGTCTGAAGACGCACATGAGATGTCACACAGGAGAGAGGCCAGGTTCCAAATGGCGTTAAGGCAGCGTCTTGTGGTTTGAGCATCTGGCTGACTCTTATAAAGAGAAGTCTTCGAGGCGCATTATAGTTTAACACCTAATTAGCATATAGGGAACATGGCCCCTGTGGCCTCTAGAAAAAGAGGAAATCCTATCTCAAGGTGTTATTTGTATGTTATGCGAGTTGTCTATTTCTCTTTTTATTTTCCAAATCAATGATGAGTTATGATCTGTTGCTTACTATCAGCCTAATGGTGCATTCACACCAAACGCGGCGCGAATTGATTACATACAAAGTCTAAGCACAGACGCGATTAGACTGGAGTGATGCGAATTTGCGATGGCGCGGCGCGATTGACGCAAATTCGCGCCAAATCGCCCTGAACACGTGACTTTAAAATTTTTAACTTCGGCGAAATATTCGCGTTACGCCCCGGCGCGATAGCCTATCAGCGTTGAGATGTTTCTCCTGTCATCACTGACTTCCTGCCTTTGTTGAATCAGGAAATAAATCCTGTAGCCGTCTGTATTCACCCAGAGCTCTACGATACCTCATATCAATAGAGACCGGACCAAACTATGTGTATACATGTGTGTGTAAACTATATGGTACAAACAATGAATAGACGCTGCCCTATTTACGTCTAGATGACGTTATTCTGAGTGTTGGTGGAGCTGCTACAATGTTAGCATAGCCTAGCACCGATCCATCCGAGCTCCATTGAGAAGACAAGTACAGATCGGCATCATTACGTAGTTATTTCGGAGTCCCTTTTTGTCGGTTTAGTGCCGTTAAATCACAGCCAAATCAGTTTATTTTGTGTTCATACAGCTGTAGTAAACAGCGACGTGTGGCTCACTAGACACAGTGAATACAGCTCGATAAAATCCATGGAGCTCCTCTGAACAATGTTATGAACCAGACATGACGGTGTTTAGTTTCCCGGGATATCTGTGACTTCCACAACAAGTACTAAGCAGAAATAGAGGTTATTTTTTCCATGGTTAATGGCGGACAGTTGAACTGCTTTCAGGGCGATAAGCCACGCCCCCTCTCCGGTGCGTCCAGCGCAATTCACGCAAATGAACACAAATAGTCCCCGGCGAGACCGGCGGCGCGAATAAGCGGCGCGAATCATTCAGTCAATCGTTTGGTGTGAACGCGGCATAAGAGTGTTATACTTTCAGATATCAATATACTTGTTGCATGTAATCCCATATTACTTAAAGACGTTTCAATTATTGAATTGCTTTAATGTGTGACTTTCTATCATTTATCAAAATGTGATCATACGTGCTTGTAATGTTGACTGTCATGTTAAAGGTAATGAATTAAGTGAACTTTGGGTTAAACTCACTCTGACATGATTGAATGACAGCCAGCAGAGGAGAAAGATTGTAGATTCAAAAACGAACTATTGTCTTAGTTAGGGGACATCCTGTTCAGTGAGGGCTAGACAGACACCTTCTACAAAGGAGGGGGCTAGCAGAAAAGCATTCAACTTAAAAAGTAGGTATGTCAGAAGGGATAGGACTATTGGAACTGTTTTGTCCAATGATTTAAGAATGTTCTGTTGTCTACCTTATATGGACCCGGAGGTTGCAGAAAGCACCAATAAGAAGGGTACAAATAGGAGACAACAAAGGATCGAGGCTTCTGGACGCTCTTCTTAGAGCTTTTAGGCTTTTTGAGAACATCTGCGATTTTGTATGATCTATTATTTCACTTTTATTACTCATTTTTGTAACCTTTTTCTAAACTTTTTGTAAAAACCAAATAAAACTGGATTGTATTTTGTGCATTCCAACCAAAGTCCAGTGTTTCTCGTCTCTGGTGGGGCCCTCGTAGTCTCCTCAAGGTGAATTAGGGGTGTTAGGGCCAGGGTCCTGAAGCTGCGCTGAATAACAGAGCGAGGTTCCGAACCACACGGAGTTCCTCCTCCAGCGGTGGCCCTTTAGAGCGGGTCCATCCTGGAGTACATCCAGTCCTCCCACACCTGTTGCACACACACACACCTAAATCCGTTGATATCCGGCAGTCGGGAACGCCGACGTTTTTAGCCTGAAATAAGTGATACGATGGTGGCTAGTGGTATTAAGTTATCCTGGTTTTCGCATCTCTAAGCAGGCTAAGACAGTCTCGCGTGTATATTTTGGGGGGTGCGTTCATTACTTAAGTCAGAGGTTATTGAAGTATCTCGCACGACAGAAACACAACAGACCGAGTATCGACGGGCACTTTATATAATAAAGAAACGCCAACAGCTGGCAAATGAGACGCCGGAAGCTGCAAAGCACCGCAAAGACTCGCACAGAATAGCCATGGCACAGCGCAGAGCACAACAGAAGGCAGAGGTGGCGGAACGTCGTCGGGTTTTGCACAGACAAGCGATGGCGCGGCGCAGAGCCCGACAGAAGGCCGAGGCTGCAGGATGCGGTCAAACCTTTCACTTACAAGCCATGGCACAGTGCAGAGGTACTCGATCTTCACGTGAGTATTCGCCAAAATTACACCGTTTATCACCGTAAGACGCTGTAAAAACTGTCATCAGGTTTTCATCTTTCCAGCGGTCCTTGAACACATCACGTGTGACTAACGCTTCAATAAGAAAAATAACCTAAAACTAAGCTTAATATTGTGATATTTCATCAACAACATTTTATTCTACATGTGTAATTAATATATAAAGAGTTTACTCTAATCAGATCCGGTAAAAATAAATAAAATTCTGCGTTCTTCAGCCCAGCTAGGAAGCCACGATTGACTCACCAGAGAGTCACGCGACAAAAATTCTGTTAAACTTTATTACAGCGTGACGGTAAAATGTAAAGTTTGACTGCATAGTTTTCCCGTTGACAGCAGTCGTTATGTGATTCAATGCAAGGTGAGTTCAGGAGCATTACAAACCTCAGAATTTCTAGCTCCCTTTGATACCAAGCACGATATTGTAGACTAACAAGAAAATGGTCCTGTAGGTTTTCATCACAACTTAATCTTATATTTACAAAGTTTGTATTTGTATGACTTTATTGTTAAAATACTTCATAACAAGACATAGTTTGGACCACAAACAATACAGATGGTTTGAAAACTAAAGACATGTTCTCAATACTGTTTTGTAAATAGACTATTATGAAATAGTGATGCTTCTTAATTACGTCATGGGTTTCCCCCAGTACAGGGGGCTGCCTGCACTTTACTACTTAATGGAGGGCTTTTAAATCATCCCTGGAGCGGATGAATTAAGGGACCCAGGTGGGGGCCTTTCCCTGGTTAGGTACTTGTAGGATGCCACGGTGCCTTTCATTACATAGAGTGCTCGGTGGTCACGGATACACTGCCAGCAGCGGTTATTGATACAAATCCAATATCAATACCTTTATTGATACACTTAATGATGGACCTGTGAGTTTTTCTCTACTGCTTTTAGACTGTGAGATTGGAGGGCTCATCCTTCGGAGCTAAAGGACAACAGGGTTCGTACGGTCATGGAAAACCTGGAAAAGTCATGGAATTTTAAAATGGTTATTTCCAGGCCTGGAAAAGTGCTTAAAAAAAATAAAATCCCAAAAGTTTTGGAAAAGTCATGGAAATGTGTTATATTCATATTTTCATGTCGTTCATTTACGCCGAGTTGCCAGCCAGCGTTTCTCATATTCTAGTAAGAAGACGAGAAAAGGTGATGTTGTGATCTTCACAATAGAACATCTTTAATGTGTTGAGTCTTGGCCAATCAGCGTTCAGATGTCTACAGCGTCTTCATTTCCCTCCGTTAAAGTTTAAGTTCCGTTATGTTCCGTTACCGTTCAGACTTGCTGGGTTAAGTTAACGTCCACTGCATGCGGAACTTTGTCGACTGTTAACGTTCGTCTATTATCGCGATTTAGAAGGAAAAAACGTAACGTGATGAAACATGCAGCCCCCCGTGTTCCGGTTCAGTTCACGCGGTCACTCGTTAACGTTAAACCCGAACACCGGCGCATCTGGTTGCAGGTTGTTTGTTTTAACTCAAAGTAGAATGAGGATGATTTCGTGGTCAGAATAACTTTCATCACCACGAAACATGAGGCCCAGATACTAATGAGATGATGAGGTCAGAGAGCTTCAGGGAGAGGAGGCTGGTTGTGTAGCGCAGCTTGACGCAGGGCTGAGATGTGAGTGGAGCTGGGCCTGGATAAAGGTGGAGCTGGGCCTGGATAAAGGTGGAGCTGGGCCTGGATAAAGGTGGAGCTGGGCCTGGATAAAGGTGGAGGTGGGCCTGGATAAAGGTGGAGGTGGGCCTGGATAAAGGTGGAGCTGGGCCTGGATAAAGGTGGAGCTGGGCCTGGATAAAGGTGGAGGTGGGCCTGGATAAAGGTGGAGGTGGGCCTGGATAAAGGTGGAGCTGGGCCTGGATAAAGGTGGAGCTGGGCCTGGATAAAGGTGGAGCTGGGCCTGGATAAAGGTGGAGCTGGGCCTGGATAAAGGTGGAGGTCTAAACAGACGTGAGTACAGCTTCCTGCTGTCAGTGTTTTAAATACATTGATAAGGCAGGCTATGCTACATGCAGCCTCTGCTCCAAGGAGATGAACTACAGCAACAAGGGCTCACATGTCCTCTCATCACACTGTTCACTGTGATGACCACAGCCAGTGGACCAACAGTCCCACGTTGCTCTCAAGAACCCTGAAGTAATGAGAGGGTTAAGGAACCTGTACCTTCATTTCAGCAGGTTGCTAATGCAGAGGTGTGTATTAGGGCTGCACAATTAATCGAATTTTAATCGCGATCACGATTTTGGCTGCCACGATTAAATGAGCATGATCATCAGCGATATTGACGTTTAAAATGCGTGCTCCGCTACATATCAAATCAAGCGCTTCCTCAACTAACAGTCAGCCGACCACCAGGGGGCGAACGAGATGGGAGGTGTCATGCGCGCACCCTGCAGACTCGGGTATTAGTAGAAGAGTAGAGAGACAGACAACAGACAGAGAGCAGACGCTCACGGGTGTCGTGTGAAAGCTAAATCTAATGTCAGGAGCAGAAGGGGAGGAGCTAGCCCCTCGAAGGATCATCATCTGTTGTCTGGAGGTTTTTTGGATTTAGGCCAAGTGATGTTAACCAAGAACAAATCATATGACAGAGTGCGTCAGAGTTGTGTCTGCGCCGCATAGCAATACAACTAACTTGTTCAGCCACCTGAAAAATCACCACAAACCACAGTACGATGAATGCATTAAGGCCAAAGCTAACGTTACCTCACTGAATCTCCGTCCATGTCCAACGTCAACCCAGAAAACCATAACAGCGACCCTGCACAGCGCGACAGCGTATCATCCACCTCCCAAAGACACGCTGAAATAACGGATGCAATCGCATTTCATTTGGCCAAAGACGTGTCCAATAAATACTGTGAGTAACACATATTTATTTTTAGTTTGCCCTTTATTTTGGGTAAAAATGTTATTTATATTTTGCTTCAGGTGAATAAGAACCGTATAAGTTTTATATTGATGTAAAGACGTGTACATTAGCTGGAATGTAGCACAACATGGAAGTGAAAGCAGTGCTCTGTTGATTTAATTTTGGGTAAAAAGTGTTGATACTATTTTATTTATATTCTCCTTCTACTAGATGCACTGTGATAAGGACCAGTCTGATGCAAAGATTTGTACATTAGCCAGAATGTAGCACAACAATGGAAGTGGAAGCAGTGTTCTTGTTCATTTAAAGGTGAAAGTGCAATAAAAAGATGTTGTCCCTAAAATTAATGAATAATCGTGATAAATAATCGGGATCGCAATATTGATCAAAATAATCGCGATTATGATTTTGGCCATAATCGTGCAGCCCTAGTGTGTATAGATCACAGCTATTATTTTACTCTTGATAAGTTACTTTAGCCAGAGTAGATTGTCATTTTCATTTAAATAATTGAACTGGATTGAATGCATATTAATTGCAAATACAATTCTACCAGCTGTACAGTAACAGTGGAAGTTAATATGAAGACATACAGTAACAGGGTTCAATGAATAATGTGCACTACCAAAGGGAAAGCAACATGTGCACTAGCTGGATGCTGCTACCTACTAAAGCTCTTATTGATGTGTCAGTGTTATGAATGCCTGTCAACCAGAGTATATTTATAAATGTTTATTCTTAATCAAACTATTGTCTCTCAATCGTTTGTGTCATTTAAGGTTTACTGTATGCTTTGGAATTCTCATTGTTAGTTTAAATACATTTTCTCACTTTTTCATGTATACACCGAGATTTCACAAAATGTTTGGTCATGGAAATTTGGTTTAAAGTCATGGAAATCCATTGGTCAAAATGTGTATGAACCCTGAAAGGTGTCTTGTGTGCTGCTTCCGCTGTGTAATGTAGCTACAGGACGGTAGGGTTTAGTTGATGATCAGGTCATCATGGATGATGTGAGTGAATGCAGGGCCTTGGTAGCGCCACCTGAAAGCAGCAGAGTGGTAAAAGGGCAATGTGGCGAGTGACACCACTGGTTGTTGTTGAAGACAAGGCTGCAAAGGAGCAGCAGCTTAGGACGGTGAATGCTGTGGAACAGCACGAGCAGCATATAGTGGAGGGAGAGGATGGACCCGAGTGACAGCTTGAGGGAGAACACCAGCGGGAGCTTGAGTGTGTTGTCAAAATGGCGCCGCACCAGTGGCTTGGAAGTGAGGTAAGGGAAGGACAGCAGCAGTAGCTGGTTTAGTTGGAGCTGAAGGATATGAAGCCCTGAGGTAAGGAAGCTGAAGGTCTTAACCACAGGAGGTTGTTTAGCTGATCTAGTCGCAGCACGGGTTGCAACAAAGGAGATTGAAGAGGCAGCATGTAGATAGATAGATGGATAGATATAAGGGACGACTCAGTGCTGAAGTTCGAAAGGATTTAGCTACAGGGTCAGCATATCTGATCAAGACAACTTCCAGGAAGGGAGAGGCGAAAACGATCATGCTCGTGAGAAGGAGGGTTATTGTGGGCTGGAGAAGCATGGGTAGAGGAAGGGGTGTTTTCAAGCCCCAGACCCCCTTTAGAAAACATCTTTACTGGAGCAGGGTCCGACAGTCTGCTCCCTGCCATCCCAGGTGTTGGTTTTCCCGTGCCTCTCTTCCCTCCAGCAGGCCCTGGACCACCGACAGCCTGCTGTTGGTTCCCAGGAGGGGCCGGCGGAGCAGTGGACTAAGCTTTGCTCCTGGCCAAAGGACGTGACTCTGCT
Organism: Anarhichas minor; assembly: GCF_050575085.1. Lineage (NCBI taxonomy): Eukaryota > Metazoa > Chordata > Actinopteri > Perciformes > Anarhichadidae > Anarhichas > Anarhichas minor. The sequence continues at coordinate 1,288,890 of NW_027466499.1, forward strand.
ACCGGTCTTTGCTCTCTGACTGTTGTACTATTAACCATTAGGTCGTGAGATTACTATTACTCGTGCATTAATGCGAAATAAGAATTTGACAGTTGTTGGTGGAGCTCATTTTGATCTTCTAATGAATAAGCGTTAACATTAAACTACAGTTTTTCTAAAGCGTCTGTATGTTTTTCATTTTGTCTCCACAGATGTCCAGCAACTGTTGATGAGAAGAGAGGTGGTTCCCCCCGAGCAGCAGGAGTGGAGCTCCAGTCTGGACCAGGAGGACCCAGAGCCCCCCCACATTAAAGAGGAACAGGAGGAACTCTAAGTCAGCATGGTATGCTGACTTAGCCGAAGGGAATTACCCACAAATCATTGCAATGTGACGTTAAACACGGGGTAGCCAGTGGACGCATGGAGACGTAAACAAAGAGGACGGCTCACGTGTGTTCAGCCTGTCATAATACATTTACTCAGAAACATTAAGGGTTAAAGATGGAACAACAAATAAACATGAAATCAGAAGATAGTTATTTATTTATTCATCAAATATTAGATTTTGTCATTGAAGCTGTTTTGACAAAACGAGTAAATAGATTATATGAGTTACCTCATCTAGTGAGGAAAGAGCCTGAAAACTTTTAAATCAGGGAGTACAAAGTATACAATAAATACACACAATTATACATCATATTTTTTGTTGTTTTCATGGTAACGTGATATGTTGCAGCAAAGTGCTGTCCCGTTCATATTCACACCATCTCAAGCCCTCACAGCCTCTCACACTCACCAGGTGACGTCAGTAAGTCCTTGAGGGTTCAGGGTTTGAGGGTTTAGGGGGGACATTGGGATTGGGCCAGAGTCTGGTTGAAGAGTTTGTTCCTCCTTGTTGTAAACCGGTTTCCCTCGTGAGTTCTACACTTTTAGTCTCACAGTTGATCAGATACAAACAAACAACCGGAGTGAACCACCAGAGCCCGCATGTGTCTGTTTAAGTGGACTTTGTACAAAGTTTTACCTCAGACTCATCTGTTAGCCACCAATGCTAAACGAAGCTAGCGTAGCGTGCTAGCAGGAAATAGACGGAGACGGACCTACACAGCGCTAGTCGGAGTCTCTGTTCGATAGAAACTAAACTGTGTTTTTCATCGACCCACAAAGTCCACATGAACCTATCTGAGTGGACTCTGTGTTGTCTCGCTTCATTTAAAACGTCCGGATTGTCTCCTGGTGTCCTACGGAGCTAATGAGGTTAGCATGCTAGCAGGAAGTAGACGGACCCGAGCAACAAGCGCAGGTCAGAGTGAGAACATGTCTAAAGTCCAAATGCTGAGATGTTTAGTCAACCAGCGACTAACTGCGGCTGCTGAAGAGATATTTGGTGTGTTTGAAAGAACGATAGCAGAGTACGAGGAGGAACTCTCTCGTTCAAAAGAGGAGAACGAGCGACAACGGAAACTACTGGACGCTGTTTTCATCCCTCAGCTTCGGTTACACAGAGCAGGTTGGTTCATTCACATCGTGCACTGAAGTATTCACATCATGTACTGAAGTAAAATTATAGGTACTGTGCTTAAGTATTTCAAAACTCTGCAGCTTTATTCTTCACCTCTACTACATCTCAGAGGTACATATTGTACTTTTATTACTGTACTACATCTCAGAGGTACATATTGTACTTTTTACTCTACTACATCTCAGAGGTACATATTGTACTTTTATTACTGTACCACATCTCAGAGGTACATATTGTACTTTTATTACTGTACTACATCTCAGAGGTACATATTGTACTTTTATTACTGTACTACATCTCAGAGGTACATATTGTACTTTTATTACTGTACCACATCTCAGAGGTACATATTGTACTTTATACTGTACTACATCGGAGAGGTACATATTGTACTTTTATTACTGTACTACATCTCAGAGGTAGATATTGTACTTTTTACTGTACTACATCTCAGAGGTAGATATTGTACTTTTTACTGTACTACATCTCAGAGGTACATATTGTACTTTTTACTGTACTACATCTCAGAGGTAGATATTGTACTTTTATTACTGTACTACATCTCAGAGGTACATATTGTACTTTTATTACTGTACTACATCTCAGAGGTACATATTGTACTTTTATTACTGTACTACATCTCAGAGGTACATATTGTACTTTTATTACTGTACTACATCTCAGAGGTACATATTGTACTTTTATTACTGTACTACATCTCAGAGGTACATATTGTACTTTTATTACTGTACTACATCTCAGAGGTACATATTGTACTTTTATTACTGTACTACATCTCAGAGGTACATATTGTACTTTTATTACTGTACTACATCTCAGAGGTACATATTGTACTTTTATTACTGTACTACATCTCAGAGGTACATATTGTACTTTTTACTCTACTACATCTCAGAGGTACATATTGTACTTTTATTACTGTACTACATCTCACAGGTACATATTGTACTTTTATTACTGCACTACATCTCAGAGGTACATATTGTACTTTTATTACTGCACTACATCTCACAGGTACATATAGTACTTTTATTACTGTACTACATCTCAGAGGTACATATTGTACTTTTATTACTGTACTACATCTCACAGGTACATATAGTACTTTTATTACTGTACTACATCTCAGAGGTACATATTGTACTTTTATTACTGCACTACATCTCACAGGTACATATAGTACTTTTATTACTGTACTACATCTCAGAGGTACATATAGTACTTTTATTACTGCACTACATCTCAGAGGTACATATAGTACTTTTATTACTGTACTACATCTCAGAGGTACATATTGTACTTTTATTACTGTACTACATCTCAGAGGTACATATTGTGCTTTTATTACTGTACTACATCTCAGAGGTACATATTGTACTTTTATTACTGCACTACATCTCAGAGGTACATATAGTACTTTTATTACTGTACTACATCTCAGAGGTACATATTGTACTTTTATTACTGCACTACATCTCAGAGGTACATATAGTACTTTTATTACTGTACTACATCACAGAGGTACATATTGTACTTTTATTACTGCACTACATCTCAGAGGTACATATAGTACTTTTATTACTGTACTACATCTCAGAGGTACATATTGTACTTTTATTACTGTACTACATCTCACAGGTACATATAGTACTTTTATTACTGTACTACATCTCAGAGGTACATATTGTACTTTTATTACTGCACTACATCTCACAGGTACATATTGTACTTTTATTACTGCACTACATCTCAGAGGTACATATTGTGCTTTTATTACTGTACTACATCTCAGAGGTACATATTGTACTTTTATTACTGCACTACATCTCAGAGGTACATATAGTACTTTTATTACTGTACTACATCTCAGAGGTACATATTGTACTTTTATTACTGTACTACATCTCACAGGTACATATAGTACTTTTATTACTGTACTACATCTCAGAGGTACATATTGTACTTTTATTACTGCACTACATCTCACAGGTACATATAGTACTTTTATTACTGTACTACATCTCAGAGGTACATATTGTACTTTTATTACTGCACTACATCTCACAGGTACATATAGTACTTTTATTACTGTACTACATCTCAGAGGTACATATTGTACTTTTATTACTGCACTACATCTCACAGGTACATATAGTACTTTTATTACTGCACTACATCTCAGAGGTACATATTGTACTTTTTACTGTACTACATCCCAGAGGTACATATTGTACTTGTCAGATGACAGTTTCTCATCCTCTTCCTTTTAAGTATGGAGTTTTCTTTCCCGATATTTATTCCAGAACGTGTTCTTGTCATTTGAAATCATGACTTATTGATTTCACTTCAGATTTTTTAAGGCTCTCCCTCTGAACTGTCCTCACACTCACAAAGCCTCTGCCTGCTCTTGGATTTGTGCTCAGACTGTTTACATGTACTCAGATTTAGTTTTGCTTGCTCAGATTTTTTGTGCTCCAGCTTCAGGGGTGCAAGGCCGAGATCCTCCTTGTGCCACTGGCACCTCAGTGACTAGTCTGTGGCACTTCAGCGTCAGTCAGGCGTTATTTTTCAATTGTCATTATTTATTGCTTCATGAACTACACATGCTCACTCTTCTATTGCATACAAATAACAAGTAAATACATGCTGTATACAACTAGGTTACAAACTAACCATCAACATCAAATATCAGATGAAATAACCAGCATTCAATACACCTGTATCAATAACCTAGACCAGAGGTCTTCAACAGGGGGTCCGCGACCCCTAGGGGGTCCGCGGAGGTACTGCAGGGGGTCCGAACTTTTTTGTTGATTTTTATGTCTATTATTTTAAAACCTTTTAAACTCTAGCCCTATTTGTAGGCCTCTGCTCGAAAATGGCATACCCATACTAAAGTGACCAGAGTTCTGTAACTACAAGGTATATTTTAATAATTTTTGATGCTATAATCAGATAACACTTTGAGATTGTTCAGATGGGTAAATATTGTGTATATGTTGCTGGTTAATATAGTACATGAAGATATTACACAGCTCAAATTGAAAATATTCAGGTTCGCCTGGAAAAAAAAGCACTTTTATTGATATTATGTTTTTGAAATAATGCAGCTGGCTGTCTAAAAACTCTCCCAAATCATAGCACAACCGATCAGTAGTTGTTGAGTAAAGGTTGGCTGGGATAAAGTGAAGAATAAAAGGCTTTAGTACAGAGAGGTCACGCGAGGTCGTCATTTTTGAACCAGCTGTTGCAGCTCTTATATTGTACTTTTATATACTATATAACTATATATTTCACTTTTTTTTATCACTCATATTATTCAATACATCCAAATACAGCTGTTTGAAATCATTTTGAGAGCCAGGGTCCTCTCAGAGTATGTTTCTGGCTGTCATCCATAGGATTTTCTCAGTTCCTGTGTGTGTATGGGGCTGTAGCTCAGCCTATCATCGGTCGATTTCAGTCAATGAGCCCGCCTTCGACGCGTCAGAGTCTCAGGAAGGCGGTGAAAACCGATGAAAACCAGACAGGATGCAGTTGCCAACAATGTTTCTAGCTTTCAACAGGATCATTTTCGACGTTATGTTTGTGTTTTCTTCATAAAGGTGAGCAAAAACCAACGATTTTTTCTGGTGAAGGCAACTGTTATGTTGCCGTTGTTGGCTCACAGCTTTGTAGTGGTTTCACGGAGAGAAAAACCAAAGGTATTTATGCATTCGGCGTCGAATGCTAAAGCTAAAAAATGTAATGGTTAGCTCGGTAGCCGTTAGCTTCGTCTTCCAAAATCGATGTGCAATAACTATGACGGCGATTTTTGGCCAGAAATTCATGCTTTAATGCCACATTTTCTAGGTGCTTATATTAGTAGTCTATAGTTGTGTTTGGAGTGTGTAAAAAGTGACTTATATGATAGTGTTGCCCATACGTTGCTGTTTAATCCGGTATATGAAATGTACAAATCCGAAATATTGGCGATCACTAGGCATTTTCCGGACAATAATTTCAACCCTGCCTAAGCCCGAGAGCCCCGAAATCTGGGGGTGCCGTGTGCATACGGTTTTAATAATTCAGTATTGTATGCAAGATAACAGGTATGTTTCTGCATGGCAGTGGCACTAATAGGCCATCACTCATTTTCGTTTCCACATTTATGTTTAAAATGAAAACATCAGTGTGAATAGCTTGTATGCATGATTACCATGCAGTTGACAGACAATGTTGATATTGGCATTGGTATCAGTTGACAAGGTATGTTTATAAATGGCAGTGGCACGGCCTCCCTACTCACTGTACCTTGCACATGTTTAAAATAAAAACATGAATATATGAACCTGTGTATTATTGAATAGCTTCGTATTGAATGCACAATAAAGAGGTATGTTTATACACGGCACTAGGCCCAGTTTAATATAAAACACAATTTTATACAATATATATAGTCGGGGTCCCTGCTCCATCTCTATCAGTTTGGGGGTCCTTGGCCAGAAAAACGTTGAAGACCCCTGACCTAGACAATTAACAAAGACAGGTAAATATAACAAATCTATGGTTTAAATACACGCATACTGCCATCTAGTGGTAGAAATGGTAAACACTCTTAAACGCAGTACGGTGGAAGAATAAACAGCAACAACTCTGCACACAACAATTACTTTGATTAAACTATATTACAAACTGTATTGCATCAAACAATCTACAGATTAATCGAAAACTTGATTCTTGCTGTGTACATGGATAAATGAATATTAAATCGCATGTAGTCAACTATTGTTGCTAACATACTCCCATTGGCCCACGTTTATTAATTTATTTTTCTTCTAATGTTACCCTGGTATGCGCTTGCATCATAGACCAACACTTTTCTTGCATACGGTCATTCTATTGCCTTCACTTTTATTTTGACATTTTCTTACTTCCGGACTACCCGTTTTACTTTGCGTCGCTCTTCAAAAGAAAAAACATATAAACCATAAAACAAACTATCAAAACGTACACGGACCAGGGGGGCACACTCCTCTGACTGCTGGCGGCACTCCTGTGACAACTGTTGGCACTGGCAGCTTGTGGCACCTAATGACATACATATACATATAAGCAGAGGAAGAGTGAAGATATTTTCAGACTTGTATTTTGTATATGGGTTTTTATTTTAAAACGTTTTCATATATATACTTTTAAATGATAATAAAACGGATGATTTATTTTCATTATTTTAGCCGATTGTAAATTACTATAAAAGTAATAATTTGGAAAGTGTGTATTATGTTCCCTTTTATTGCAAAACCAGCAAAACCATACTTGAATAAAATGAATGAGACACAACAAAGTACAACGTGGTTACTCTCAGGATGTACTGGTGGCTCAGGTGACTCAACTAAAATCCATACTATGATGATAAAACTGATTTATGGCAGCTGACCAATCGTAACAACAATGGATGTTCTCAGGAAATGTGGCTCCGCCCGCTCAGCTCGGCAGCTTCTTGACGAGTGCCGAATGAGTGCCTCTCGCTGCCACAGTTGTGCCGCCTAACTGCCGCTTGCCGCTGAAGTGCCACTGACTAGTCACTGAGGTGCCAGTGCCACAAGGAGGATCTCGCTGTCTGCAATCCAAGACTTTATTATATTGCTTTCTTTTAAAATATAAGAACAATTATGCTACACAGCTTCTGTTGGTGTGCTAGAGTGGAACTAATTCACAGCCTTTTCAATGATAAACCTCTTGAATAATGATACCGGTCCTAAGTTTTTAAATCGATCCTCTTCAAGATGAGTCACGATTGAATATCTGTTAGACGATACGTGGGAGTCGGGGATTCGGCGTTTAGTAGGAGAAGGTGTAATAGTGTAAGTGAGGATGCTGCTTCCAATCTGCTGCTAGGCGCGACTTAAATATATTTAAGGAAGGGCTGTCGACTGTGTCTTGCCTTAAGGTATTCCATGCCATGCTGATTCTGGCTGTGAAAAAAATTGTCCCGATGCCAGTTTGATGATTTGTAGTTTCTGACTGTGGCCTCGGGTTGTGGTTGATAGTGATGGCCATAGCATGGAATTTCCGCAAGTGGAGCAGGGTCTGTTGCATTTAACGCTGTCATAGCCCCGTAGGATTTTAAAGCACTGGATTATGTCTGTTCGTTGTCGGCGGTATTCCAGTGTGGGTAGGCCTAGGTGTACTAATCGCTCTGGGTAGGATTTATCGGAAGTGCCTTGTACTAGTCTCGTGGCCCGGCGCTGGACTTGTTCAATTGCATCCTTTTCCCGTTTGAATTTAGGTGACCATATGGCTGAAGCGTACTCCAGATGAGGGCGGACGAGTCCTTTGTGTAAAAATGATGTCTTGTCCATCGCTTTGAAGGTTAGTTTGATGGCACCCAGTGTGCGGTTGGCCTTGCTCACTTGAGTTTGAATGTGTTTTTGGAAGCTCAGTTTATGGTCGATCACTACACCAAGATCTTTCTCTGCTCCTGTTGATTCAAGGCTATGTGTAACTCCATCTGCACTGATCATTGTGTAGGTCAGAATGGGGTTGTTGTGTCCGAGGTGCAAGACTTTGCATTTCTCGGGGTGGAAGAGCATTTGCATCAGAACTGACCAGGCCTGGAGTTGATCTAGATCAGTTTGAAGATTTTGTGTTTTGTGGGCGTCCAATATGGCTTGGTAGATTTTTGTATCGTCGGCAAACATGGATATGAAGTTGCTGAGGAGACTAGGAATGTCGCTGACGAAGAGGGTGAACACTAGCGGGCCCAGGACGGAACCCTGTGGGACACCACTAGTTACTTCAGTCCAGTTTGAGAGCTTCCCGTTAACTGTTACTTGCTGTCTTCTCTTTGTCAGAAAGTTCCTGATCCATAGCGGAATATTATCTCGGATGCCGAAGGAGGAAAGCTGTGCAAGTAGGCGTTTGTGCGGGACTGTGTCGAAGGCCTTGGCATAGTCCAGGAATACGACATCTACTGGTAAACTGTGGCTTAGTGCCTCCGTCCACATGTCAAGTGCCTCTCGGAGATGAGTCACTGTTGATTTCCCCGACGTAAATCCATGTTGTTGGTCTCATTGGAGGTTGTTGTTTTTCAGGTGTTCTACTATTGCGTATGACATAATACGCTCCAGGACCTTGCATATCACCGATGTCACCGAGACGGGTCTATAGTTGGCTGGGTTGGATTTGTCGCCCTTCTTGTAGATTGGTGTCACTGTGGCTGATTTCCATTGTTGTGGTACCTCGCCGCTTGATAGGCTAGTACTACATATAATGCTGAGTGGAAGAGCTCTGGTATCTGCCAACTCGTTCAGGACCCGGGGATGGATCTGGTCTGGGCCTGCTGATTTGTCAGTTCGAAGTGAGCGCAGCTTCTTCAGAACCAATTCCTGTGTGATGGAAAGATTAAGCTCGGAGTGTAGTAGTTTCGGGTCAGGTTGAGGAATGGCGGTCACATCCTCGAATGTGAATGTATTTGCATGCTGCTGATTCAGGATTTCGGCATTGCCCATGTCGTCGCTAATGAATTGTCCGTCCGTATTGCGGAGGTCTGCAATATTGACCCTGATGGCTCTCCTGCTGTTGATGTAGCTCCAAAAAGCTTTGTTGTTATGAGATTCCTAAGACATATGAATGTATTTTATTATTCTCCACAGACGTCCAGCAGCTGTTGGTGGTTAAAGAAGAGCAGCAGGAGTGGAGCTCCAGTCTGGACCAGCAGGACCCAGAGCCCCCACACATTAAAGAGGAACAGGAGGAACTCCGGACCAGTCAGGAGGGAGAGCAGCTTCATGGTCTGGAGGAGGCTGACATCAAATTCTCATTCACTCCTGTGAAGAGTGAAGATGATGAAGAGGAAACTCAGTACTCACAGCTTTATCAAAGACAAACTGAACAGATAGGAACAGAAGCTGATGGAGAGGACTGTGGAGGACCAGAACCAGACAGGAACTCAGATACTGATAACGAGACTGAAGACTCTCCTGAACCCGAGACTGATGACAGTGATGACTGGAAACAGAACAGAGACCAACAATCAGGTTCAAACTCTATGAAAAATGTGCTTGATGATGATGAGGAAGCTCAGTCCTCACAGCTTCATCAAATACAAACTCAGGAGAACAGAGAGGAAGAGCATTTGAAAACAGAAACTGATGGAGAGGAAGCCAGATCAGATCCAGATAGTCCTTTACAACCAGCTGCTGATGAGACTTCACACTCCTCTGAATGTGAGACTGATGACGGTAGAGATTGGGAGGAGACTCAGGAATCTCAGTCAGATTTAAACCATCTGCAAAACAATGAAGTACCTGTAAGTGATATGGACAGTAATACTGGAAAAACATCAATCAGCTCCTCTGAATGTGCTGGAAGCTTTAACAACAAGAGAAACCTGAAGAAACACACTAAGTCCAAAACAGGAGTGAAACTATTTCAATGTTCAGTTTGTGGCAAAAGATTTGTATTCCATAGTGTTTTTAAAAATCACTTGACTGTCCACACAGGGGAGAAACCATTTAGTTGTTCAGTTTGTGGTAAAACGTTTGCGCGAAAGGGATCCCTGAAACGACACATGACTTTCCACACAGGGAAGAAACCATTTAGTTGTTCAGTTTGTGGTAGAGCATTTGCACATAAGGGAAACCTGACACAACACATGTATATCCACGCAGGGGAGAAACCATTTAGTTGTTCCGTTTGTGGTAAAACATTTGCACAAAAGGGATCCCTGAAACGACACATGACTATCCACGCAGGGGAGAAACCATTTAGTTGTTCAGTTTGTGGTAAAGCATTTGCACATAAGGGAAACCTGACACAACACATGTCTATCCACACACGGGGGAAACTGTTTAGTTGATCAGTTTAAAATAAAAGATTCTCTTGTCTCTGTAATTTCATGAATCTTAATTGTATTGGTGACAGTGTCAGAAATACATGAGACATGTTTAAACACTTCAAAACTGTCAGACTCCAAAATCTGTTTATTCAGCTAAGATGAAGCTACACATCAATTTAAATCCTGTTGGTATTTGTCTCTATATGTTCTCATGTTGTCATGTATTTAATATTGTGTTTCTTGTCCCCTATACAGCACTATCGTTTGAGCTGAATTATCATCGGTGATGAAACTGAGGCAAATATTTAACCTTCTTTCTCTTCAGCAACGTTTTCTCTCGTTTAAATTCATTACTTCCGTGATTTTGTTTCACTCTACAAACTGCAATTTTGTTCCATAACTGATGAAAGAAATAAGTGGTTAGTTGTCTCCATCCTTCTTTTTTATTCAACATCACCCTCTACTGACCTCATCTCTTTGAGATATAGTGATTCTGTCCGATGGAAGGAGAATCTTGCATATTCAGCAAAGATTTCAGTTATAGTTCCTTGTGTTGATGAGCTGGAACTTTGGTTTAGGACGTGAATATTTAATCTTTTGTTTCCAGACTTTTCTCTCTTTGATTTAGTAGAAGAACTATTGTAACAACTCTTCAAGTAATCTGTTCTAATTGTTTTCGTGATGGCTCACAAACAGTTGAAAAGTTCCGCCAATGTCTTCACCATCATAACTGCAGTTCAATTTGTTCTTTCGTTTGCCTGTTTTTCAGAAATAAATCCTAAGAAACTGAAACTTTTAATGGACAATGGACTCTTTATCCTGCGTATACCACATACTCATGGTGCTTCAGTGGCCCTTTGATTCATGTTACTGTTAGATTTTTCTGACAAATGGCCACTAGTATGCTACTTCGGAACACTTGTTTTCTATACAGATTTTTACTATTAACTTAAATAAAATGAAAACGTATTTGGAACTCAGATCCAGATTTAGAACAAAATACCACTCGCAGGAGGATCTGGATGAAGACAGAGCTGGTGTCGATGGGTCTCTCGCCAGGCTCCATTCCTCTGCGCAACCCCATGAAGATGGTGTCATGGTGGCATTTGTCATGGTGGGGTTTCCCTCCCCAGCGAGAATGAATTGACAGCATCATCTGACAGTACTAGCTGTTGTCATCCAGGCTGTGCTGTAAAGTGTGCAGGAAGAGGTGGTACGCTGACAACCCACTGTGGCTGGACAAACTCCCAAAGAGGTTCATAAACCTGTTGCCAGCAATAATGATCTACAATAAGGCCATATGTAAATCGGATATGGACGAGCTCAGGCCGACAGGTAACTCACCCACCGACATGGCAAAGCAGATCATGGAGATGATGCACCTGAAATTTGAACCTGCTCACCTGGCCTAACTCCTCAGTTGCCAAAACATCATGGATGCTGAGGCAGGAAAGTACGACCAAAGAACCATCACTCAGTTTATCAGACAGGAAACCAAGCCAGCTCCCTTCGGAGAGTACGGTGATCCAGATGGCTGGAACGGGATCTCTGTATCTGCTCACTACCTGACTGACTGTCTGCTGCACGAGTATCAACACCAGGGGAGTGCCATCACATTTCAGAGGTATTGCACGTGTTCGCGTTGTGTGTGTGCTTCTCTGCTCACCTTTTTTCCACAAATTGACATTTTTATTCAGTTTTAACCACATGCCCACTCCCTTATTACATCATCATAACAAACAGCATATGAATCCAGCCAACCTGATAACCCTCCCCTAATCCTCACAACCAATCACAAAACACTCCATGAAACTTGCTCTGTTCAACACCCGGTCACTAAGCAACAAAAGCCCAATCATCAATGAATTCATTCCAGACCACAACCTTGATATCACAGACAAACACCCGTGCACCATCACTGTCTGTAATATCAAGTCCGTCTGCCCCTCATCCCTGTCATCCTGTCTCACTGACAAATTATCCACCAAAACCGGCTTCATAGTTCACACTCTGGCTTACAAGGAACACATACAGCAATACAAACTGGCTCTCTATATCGCACGCTCCACCTACTACTCTGGCATCATCCACTCCGGTTCCGTTAACCCCAAGGTCCTCTTCTCCACAATAAACAAACTCCTCAAACCTATGGACAATCTCTCCCACTCCTCCACAGCAGATAAATGCAACTCCTTCCTGGCATTCTACAAAGCAAAAATTGAGACAATCTACAACTAACTGGTCTCTTCCAGCCCCGCCACCCCAACCCTGTATCTGTAAATCCTCCACTAACTGACCGGTGATTCTCCCTGATCTCCCCCTCAGATCTCAATAAATCACATTCTGGCATGAAGACTCTGACCTGTGACCTGGACCCTTTCCCTTCCACTTTAGTCATGACTTGTCTCCCGGCCCTCCGCCCACACCTCCTCTCTGTCATCAACTCCTCCCTGTCTACTGGCTCTGTCCATCCAGCCCTCAAACTCGCCTCAGTCACACTAATCCTCAAAAAGCCTGGCCTTCACCTTGACATCCACAACAACTTCAGACCCATCTCCAACCTCCCTCTTCTGTCCAAAATACTGGAACATGTTGTGGAAAATTATCTTTTTAAGCTCCCTGTGAGAAATAACCGAGATGAGAAACTTCTTAAAGTATTAAAATCATATTTAATGAACAGACACTTGTAATAATAATTCATCTGAATGGATAGAGCTCTTTCCCCACAGTTGGTTTGGAGGTCTAACAACAATGAATAGTTAAAACAGAGTATATATGCACATTATCTCACCCCCCCCCCCCCCCCCCCCCCTTCGCAGATGTCGTCCTGGTCTTGTCATATCCCCCCGGTGGCACTCAAGTGGAGTCACGCTGCGTGCTTGACTGACATCTCGAAGTGGATGACGACACACCACCTCAAGCTCAACCTGGACAAAACCGAGCTACTGTTCAACCTGAAGGGTTGCCCGCACCGAGACCTGTCCATCACCATTGACGATACCGTGGTCACTCCAACTCGGACTGCGAGAAACCTGGGTGTGACCCTGGATGACCAACTGTCGTTCTCAGCAAACATTGCATCGGTTACACGCTTCTGCAGATTCCTGCTCTACAACATCAGGAGGATTCGCCCCTTCCTCACTGATGAGACGGCGCAGGTGCTCATCCAGGCTCTTGTCATCTCCCACCTGGACTACTGCAACTCACTACTTGCCGGAGCCCCGGCGTCGGCCATCAGACCTCTGGAGCTTGTCCAGAAAGCTGCAGCTCGCCTGGTGTTCAATCGCCCCAAGTTCTCCCACACAACTTCCCTTCTCCGTTCTCTACACTGGCTACCTGTAAGAGCTTGCATCCAGTTTAAGACTCTGGTGCTAGCCTACAGGGCAGTGAAGGGAACAGCTCCTTCCTATCTCCAGGCCATGGTCAAGCCCTACACCCCCGCCCGACCTCTTCGCTCTGCTGCCTCGGGGCGATTGGTTGCCCCGTCGCTCAGAGGTCCCTGGGACAGATCGACCCGGTCACGGCTGTTTTCTGTCCTGGCCCCACAGTGGTGGAATGAACTCCCCACCGACGTCAGGACAGCGGAGTTGCTGCCCATCTTTCGGCGCAGGCTGAAAACTCACGTCTTCAAGAAGGCCTACCCTTAGCCTACCACTTAGCACATCTATTGTATTCATACTAGCTTATTGCACTTATTGTATTCATATTAGTTTGTGACACTTATTGCATTCGTTTGTTTCTGCACTGTACTTTGGCTCTGGTTTATGCTCTTAGATGCTTGTTTGAAGAAAGGAGATGCACTTGTGACTTCTGGTGACTACTTGTTCTCTCGAAAACCGATGTTGAATACACTTATTGTAAGTCGCTTTGGATAAAAGCGTCTGCTAAATGACTGTAATGTAATGTCCTCCTCTGTCTGCCAATGCACCCACCAAGGCCAGGTTCCTAGCCTTGTTGTGGGAAGAGGGTTAGGTGGTGAGATCAGGATGACACTACAGCAAGAAGGAAATGCTAAAATACCTTCGATATGAGATCGTTTATCATTAGCTTTTAAATAAGTCTGGTTGGCCTCGTCTGCATATATGCAGGTTTTAAGCGATACAAGTTATAACAAAGAGAAGGTATGATAAAATTCTCCAACAGAACGCACTGTTGACCACCAACTCAAAACTCACCTGGACTCGAACCAACTGCATGAACCATTTCAATCTGTATGGCTCCACTGTTCCTGCTTCCACACATGTCCGTAACCTTGGAATCATCTTTGATCAAACCCTCTCCTTTGAACGCACCGTCAATCACATCACAAAAAACGCCTTCTTTCATTTCAAAAACATCGCCCGTCTTCGCCCCTCCCTCTCCTCCTCAGGCGCTAAAACACTCATCCTCGCCTTCATCACCTCTGGACTGGATTACTGCAACATCATCCTGTACGGCTCACCCACCAAAATCATCACCAAACTACAATACATCCAGAACTCTGCTGCCCGTCTGCTCTCCCACTCCACCAGAGACCACATCAGCCCAGCCCTTCAGAACCTCCACTGGCTCCCCATACAGTTCAAGATTCTTCTCAACACATACAAAGCCCTTCATAGCCTCGCCCCTTCAAACCTTTCGGACCTCCTGCATCGACACACTCCCACCCGCAACCTCAGATCCTCTGCCGCCAACCTCCTTACCCCCCCTACTCTGGCCACGCATCGGACCTGGGGGGACAGGGCCAATTCCATCGATGCCCCCTCCCTCTAGAACTGCAAGGAAGGTCACCTTTTCATCCGGCACCATGTCATCGTATGCGGTCATGAATGAGAACTGGATGATCCTTTCATAGGTGATGGTGCAGTCTGAGACAGTGAAGCCCATGTACGAGGGAATACCACACCTTTGACAGCGTTAATAATGCTCCAATTTCATTGGCTGTCATAGAGTTCCACCTATAGGCGACTGGCCATTGTAGTAATTCAAGCAGTTCAGGAGCAGAGTCTGATGAAACGGTCAAGAGAGCGAGTGCTAGTCAAATGCCGAGGGCTGAAATCCAAAATAATGGTTGGAAAGTCATAATTGTGTTTGATGAGCATTTCCATCTCTTAACGGTGGCTAAAGCTCTAGAGAAAAATGAGGTAAAGTGAAGTATGCAAAGTACTAACAAGCAAATACTTGTATACGCGGTGAGTAGAGCTATCTGTCACAGTGGAGGATATTAAAACAGAACTGAAAGGAGGGAATGTGATTGATGCAAAACGTATTACTTCTGAAGTATGTGGAGAAAGAACACAGACGCTATCAGTAATGAATGAGTAAGGAAAGTTCTACCAGGTTTCTTTAGCTACTCGGTAAGAGAGTTCATTCCTCCAGCACAAAGATGCTTTAAATGCCAGAGAATGGACCATACTGCCAGCCAGTGTAAAGGTAAAGAACGATGTGCTAGATGTGGAGCTGATCATGCTTTTGGGAAGTGTGGGAAAGATGTGCTGGTTAAATGTTGTAACTGTGGAGATCACAGCTTTTGAGGGATGTGAAGTACAAAAGCATGCAAGAGAGATAAATAAATTGAAAGTACTAAACATTTCATAAGCAGTTAACAGTGAACAAGTTGCAAAGGAAGACAGTTCTGTAAGGAATAACTTGGGAATCAATAGCAATCCTCCTAGTTCAGGAAGCAGTCAGACTCATCAGATACAATAGACCTTCTATTAGTGCAGAGTAAAGGAGGGAACCATGCTAGTGGATAAAGTAAACTTTGTTGCATTCATATGTAAAGTGGCTTACATTGGGTTAGAGCAAAATGATAGGAATGAGAGAATCAAAACAACAGTGGAAGCAGCAAAAGAGTACCTTAGTGTTTCAAGCACAGAATACAATAAATGATGAACCCTTTCACTTATGATTTGTCTTGTGATTAAACTAGTAATGGTACTTAACATCTGTAGTGACTTTAACAAATATCCATTTTTATCTTAAAGCCACTGGGGGGCGAACAGGAGAACTTGTTCGGACGTGTGTTCTATGCCACAAACATTTCACTGTCCAATGTCGATCTGTTGATCCATTTATTCCGTTTGCACATTGACACGATAACAGAACACCACAGGATACTACATGACAGGATAGTACACCTTGACACGGTCAAAAACTGTTAGCTTCCCGTCCACACACACCTGATTCTCGTTACCAGGCACTTACCTATATGCACTTTTATGTCAATGTGCCACCCAGTGTTCAATGTCAGAACTGCACATCGAAACCCACCCCATGTTTCCCTCAAAGAAAAAAGAAAACAACAAAACCACATTATGGCTCCAACAACATCTATCAGTGGAATGCCAGAAGCTTGATAGCAAATGAACAGGAATTTAAGAAGGTCATAAAGGATTTAAATGATAAACCAGACATTGTATAAATTCAAGAAACATGGCTCGGACCACATCTAGATTTAGTTATGGCAGGATGGCAGACGACATCAGTCTGAGTGAGAAGTGATGGAAGTAAATGTAAAAAGATGTTACTTTTTATAGATTAAGGTTAGGACATACAGGACTCAATGACACGTTATAAACACCATGAAAAAGACAAGAGTGGGATAAATGTGAGATATGCAAAAGTAAAGAAAGTGTTGAACATGTGCTGATAGAAGGAGGAAGTTCAGTGTGGAGAGAGAGAGACTGAAGAACAGAGTGATAGATACAGGAAGAGAGTGGAGCATCAAAGGACTGTTAGAGACAGGGGACAAACAAGTTCAGTTAAAAGGGCTTTATCTACATTTATGAATGGAACAGGTTTCATATCCAGAATATAACTTCGATATGAAGTTTATTTTAAATTAATAATAATAAAATGATTGTGTTTAATGACAAATGTAATAAAGTCATGTTGTTAAACACTCCCGTACAGTAGGTGGCAGCATGAACCTTAAACGTTGGTTTGTAGTCCGCCAATAAACTCAGAAGAAGAAGGAGAAGAAGAAGAAGAAGAAGATTCACTAAAGCTATCCAGAGTTTGTTCCTCCTTGTTGTAAACCGGTTTCCCTCGTGAGTTCTACACTTTTAGTCTCACAGTTGATCAGATACAAACAAACAACCGGAGTGAACCACCAGAGCCCGCATGTGTCTGTTTAAGTGGACTTTGTACAAAGTTTTACCTCAGACTCATCTCTGTTAGCCACCAATGCTAAACGAAGCTAGCAGGAAATAGACGGACCTACACAGCGCTAGTCGGAGTCTCTGTTCGATAGAAACTAAACTGTTTTTCATCGACCCACAAAGTCCACATGAACCTGTCTGAGTGGACTCTGTGTTGTCTCGCTTCATTTAAAACGTCCGGATTGTCCCCTGGTGTCCTACGGAGCTAATGACGTTAGCATGCTAGCAGGAAGTAGACGGACCCGAGCAACACAGCGCAGGTCAGAGTGAGCATTTGTTTGGAGAACAAGTTTATGTGATTTAGTGAAAATGTGTAAAGTCCAAATGCTGAAGAACGATAGCAGAGTACGAGGAGGAACTGTACCTTTAGTAAAGGTCATCAGGTACCCGTTATGCTGCGTTCACACCAAACGCGGCGCGAATTATTCGCGCGAGTAGATTACATACAAAGTCTATGCGCGGCGCGATAGACGCGAATTTGATCGCGCCAAACGCGTGAGTTGAAATTTTTCAACTTCGGCGAAATATTCGCGTTACGCCCCAGCGCGATAGCCTATCAGCGTTGAGTTGCTCCCCCCGTCATCACTGACTTCCTGCCGTTGTTGAATCAGGAAATAAATCCTGTAGCCGTCCGTGTTCACCCAGAGCTCTACGATACCTCATATCAATAGAGACCGGACCAAACTATGTGTATACATGTGTGTGTAAACTATATGGTACAAACAATGGTACAAACTTCTGTCTCATTAGTGGCCTTTCCCCTTTGCAAAGAAGCTCTCCAAAAGTTATTTACTCATTTTCGCTAGTTTGCGGGCTTAATTTTTGAGGTCACGTGACCGAGACAAGCGTCTTGACATGTGTCAAGAGGCACAGGCGGATGAAATTGCAAGAGAATCCGGTCATTTTTCAAAATAAAACTTCTTTCAGACTCTGATAATCAATAAAACGGAAATAATATAATATTTATTCTTTCTGTGCGGCCCGGTACCAAATGATCCGCGGCCCGGTGGTTGGGGACCACTGCGTTAGAGTATTGAGACCCTTTACCAAGGTGATGGCTTGATCCTCATCCGAAATTCGTTGAGTCTCAAGGTTTGTTGGTTGCAGTAACGCGATGCGTGAGACTGGATGGTGAACTATAGGAGAATATTTATTGATGCAGGTTGGGATGATGTTGCCATTCTCTCCCTAGGCTGGTCTTGAATGCGTTAACTGAGGAGGTGCTGATTCTTGACTTGGGCTGTTCCGTACTGGTGTTGTTCTGCTCGCAAAGAAAGGTTTCCGTGGACCAGGCTGGTGCTGTACCTGTAGTCTCAGGTCGTGGCCTCTCGTGGTGGTGCTGAGGGATTTCTTGAACATACTGTTTCCACATACATTACAACATCTGTCAGACTGTACGCTGTTGATTCCTTTCAGTGTCTTAAATCTTTGAACCATGTCGGCTCGTTAATGTGAACTAGTCTTGTGGCGCGTCTCTGTACTTGTTCCAGGGCATCTTTGTCCCGCTTATGTTTGGGCGACCAGATGACTGAGGCGTACTCGAGGTGTGAACTTTCTCGTTCAAAAGAGGAGAACGAGCGACAACGGAAACCATTGGACGCTGTTTTCAACCCTCAGCTTCGGTTACACAGAGCAGGTTGGTTCTCTTTGTTTTATTATCACGTTAAACTGCTGACAAACCAGAGAGGAAAGAAGTATTCACATCGTGCACTGAAGTATTCACATCGTGCACTGAAGTATTCACATCGTGCACTGAAGTATTCACATCGTGTACTGAAGTATTCACATCGTGCACTGAAGTATTCACATCGTGCACTGAAGTATTCACATCGTGCACTGAAGTATTCACATCGTGTACTGAAGTATTCACATCGTGCACTGAAGTATTCACATCGTGCACTGAAGTATTCACATCGTGCACTGAAGTATTCACATCGTGCACTGAAGTATTCACATCGTGCACTGAAGTATTCACATCGTGCACTGAAGTATTCACATCGTGCACTGAAGTATTCACATCGTGCACTGAAGTATTCACATCGTGCACTGAAGTATTCACATCGTGCACTGAAGTATTCACATCGTGCACTGAAGTATTCACATCGTGCACTGAAGTATTCACATCGTGCACTGAGGTAAAGTTATAGGTACTTTGCAAAACTCTGCAGCTTTATTCTTCCCCTCCACTACATCTCAGAGGTACATATTGTACTTTTCAGATGACAGTTTCTCGTACTCTCCCTTTCAAGTATGGAGGTTTTTTTTCCCGATATTTATTCCAGAACGTGTTCTTGTCATTTGAAATCATGACTTATTGATTTCACTTCAGATTTTTTAAGGCTCTCCCTCTGAACCAGGGGTGGGCAAACTTTTTGGCTCGGGGGCCGCATTGAGTTTTAAAATTTGACAGACGGGCCGGGCCAGTAGCAGATGGATGGAGAGTTTGTGTGAACTAATATAAATTACAAGTAAAAGCCATGACCTAAAAAGTAAATAAAACTTACATTTAATTTCAGTGGGGACAGTGTTGTTGGTCACCCTTTAAACCAGTGCATCAACGTTTGGTGTCAGTTTGCTTGTGGCAATTCTCAGGACAGATCTGAGGTGTTCATCAGTTAACTGGGATCTGTGACGTTATTTGTTGATGTTCATCACGCTGAACGTCTGCTCACACACGTAGGTAGAGCCAAACACCAGCATCCTCTGTGCCATCCTCCTAATGTTTGGAAACTTAACTTTGCTTTGTGAAGCATAAAAACTCGTCCAGTTTAAGGGAGTTGAACTTCGTTTTAAAACAAAAACGATCTCCGTCCACACGGCGTTTCAGCATCGTTTTCGAAATGATTTCCGTCCAGAGTAAAACGCCTGAAAACGAATATCACGTGACTATTCACGTACACTGGGCATGTGGGTGTCGGTGTAAACAGGAAGTAGATTGGTTGCTTAGTTTAAAAAAATACGACAGAGTAATAAAGTAGTCTATAATAATGAAAGGTTGTTTGATACTTAGGATCTTCTCTAAAATCTTCCTCTATGAACTCAAACAGACACAGTTAGTGGAAAGTTTTGGAAGTTTTATTTTTCAGACTTAACGTTAGTTACAGCGCTGCAGGTCTTTCGCTCTCTCTCACATACAATTAACTTTAAAAGGAACACTTACACATAAAAGTTTACTAGTTTATGGGTCCATAAATATGGTCAACACGTACTCGTTCAGTTTCGTTGTTCTCACTCGTAGCTCTGCTGGTGGTTGAACTAACTATCTGTCCTACTGCAGAGCATTTAATGTTTTGTTCCTTTACATTTTATCTGCGGACTTCACAGTAGTTGTGCAGAACAAAATAAGCATTAATAAGAAAAGGAAAGTCCTCCGTTTTGTGTCCATCACCCTCCCTAAAGCCGCTAACCCTGACTTCAGACGTCCGCTCAGTAGCGCTGGACACGCTGCTCGCTAATCGCTCCATTAACAGCTGCTTCCTCCGTAATAATGCAGACTTTAACTGAACAACAGTTGCTAGTAAAGACAACAAGGTCAGTAATGCCTGTAATCAGTTGTTCATGTTGAATTAATCTGGTAGTCGATCGGTAATCAATGTTGTTGTTTGTGAGCTTCCGGGTAAGGGTCACGTGATAGGGGTGTCACGAGACGATAACACGTCATGACTGCTAAGAACCAATCAAGTAGGGAACACGGGTGTGGGCGTCATCTAGAGAGAATAGACCAGACCCCAGCAAAGGTCAATTGTGTCTGGAGTGCGCCATCTAGTGGGATCAACTGAAACGTCGGGTATTGCAGGAAAAAGGCAAAATGAATGCGGTCTTTGCTATAATTTGGACAATATTGTACCAATATTTGACAGGCCGGATTAAAAAGCCCAACGGGCCGTATATGGCCCGCGGGCCGTAGTTTGCCCATGCCTGTTCTAAACTGTCCTCACACTCACAAAGCCTTTGCCTGCTCTTGGATTTGTGCTCAAACTGTTTACATGTACTCAGATTTTCTGTGCTCCAGCTTCAGGGTACATTTGCTTAACTGGAGTGTCACTGAAGGGATGACGGGTTCATCCTTTTCTGCAATCCAAGGCTTTATTACATTACTTTGTTTTAAAATAAAAGAACAAATATATATATATACTTGTTCTTTTACTTTAATAGCTTGTTGGGATCTGGCAGGAGCGTGTTTGGTGATCAGCAAATATGAAAAACTAAATTATTAACATCAATAGAATTAATGTCAATATGATTATTAACAATTATTAATAAATACGGACCACCACCCTAAGATCAGGGACCAAGAAAGTATAAATGAAGTCTCATAACTAGTATTCAATCACAATCTCCATAGTTAAAGTACTATTACACATTCAGAGTCAACGGTGAAGGTTTGATATCAGCTATTATCACAATACACATGCACAACGTAATCACAGAATGCTGCTCTTTAAAGTATCGGTGAAAAAAGGAAAACACTCAAAACAAGGAAGATCCTCACCGCCGCAGTAAAATACAGAAACTGCTTCTCTATCACACAGAACCACGACTGGCGGTCTTGGATTCAGCCAGCTGTGGTTTTGGTCTTTTAAACTGATAAAGTCACAATTACCAACTTCACTCGTGGTGATGATCTAACACAACACTATTGCAGCAGTATGGAACACAACAGTAGTTTCTTCACAGCACTAACAGAATTCAGCGGTCCATGAACATACACAAGAACATGTTATAACAAAACGGTAAACTTAGAACAAACAAAACAAGGTAATAAACACACTATGACCTAACTCTGCCTGCCCAGACACAAAGCTTCTTACTGTGACATGACTCCTTATTGGTCGACGTGGTCCTTAGAGTTTCTTGGTTAAAACTTGGCTGCTGAGCTCCAAGCTGTGTGGCGATAAACTCTCTGTGTGGCAGAGAGATTTCCTCAGAAATTAAGAGGATTGTTCTTCCTTACGACTGGCAAAATGTCGACGTTAACAGGGAGATAACAGGGCGAAGAAGTTATCCGCTCTCCTTCGGGATCCAAAAAAACAAGACAGTCTGTTGTTCGTCCAGCGAAGTTAAGACTATGACCTACGTTGTTCACCTCCTTACATGCGCCACAAATAAAAACCTGAAAAGCGCAGAAAAAAGGAAACGGTTAAAAAAAAAAAGAGCAGGATTTGACTGTTTATGTTGATTGAGGTCATTTGGACTATTATATAATAATTATTTAAGAAGTGCGTGTATGCCATTTTTATGACAATAATCGAGAAATTAATATGAGATTACTGAAACGACTGAAAATATTTCATTATTTTCCACAGACGTCCAGCAGCTGTTGGTGGTTAAAGAAGAGCAGCAGGAGTGGAGCTCCAGTCTGGACCAGGAGGACCCAGAGCCCCCACACATTAAAGAGGACCAGGAGGACCCAGAGCCCCCACACATTAAAGAGGAACAGGAGGACCCAGAGCCCCCACACATTAAAGAGGACCAGGAGGACCCAGAGCCCCCACACATTAAAGAGGACCAGGAGGACCCAGAGCCCCCACACATTAAAGAGGAACAGGAGGACCCAGAGCCCCCACACATTAAAGAGGACCAGGAGGACCCAGAGCCCCCACACATTAAAGAGGACCAGGAGGACCCAGAGCCCCCACACATTAAAGAGGAACAGGAGGACCCAGAGCCCCCACACATTAAAGAGGAACAGGAGGACCCAGAGCCCCCACACATTAAAGAGGAACAGGAGGACCCAGAGCCCCCACACATTAAAGAGGAACAGGAGGAACTCTGGACCAGTCAGGAGGGAGAGCAGCTTCAAGGTCTGGAGGAGGCTGATATCAAGTTTACATTCACTCCTGTGAAGAGTGAAGATGATGAAGTTTCTGTCAGTGATTCAAGATGTAGTGCTGGTGAGAAACTATTTAGCTGCTCTGAGTGTGGTAAAAGTTTCATTCGAAATGGAATTCTGAAGAAACACATGATATGTCACACAGGAGTGAAACCATTTCAATGTTTATTTTGTGGCAAAACATTTTCACGAAAGGGAACCCTGACAAATCACATGATTGTCCACACAGGGGAGAAACCATTTATTTGTTCAGTTTGTCGTAAAACATTTGCACGAAAGTCAAACATGAAGTCTCACATGTCTGTCCATACGAGGGAAACTGTTTTTCACTATCAGTGTGTGACTTCATGTGAAACGTTCCACTGCTGTGCAACATGAACAACATGTTTCAGCACGTTTCATCTACATGTGTGTCTTGTGTCTTCATGACAGTCAGAGCATGTGAATGCAGCTCTACTGTTCATCACTATGATGCTGTAACTCAGAGGTGATGATGGTGAAGAGATGTAACTGCTGCTGTGTAAAGGGAACACTGCTGCTAACAAGAACCTGATGTGTTTAAAGTGTTTAAACCAAATGTTATTGACCTTTTGTTCATATAGCAGTACTTTCAAAATAAAAGTGCGCAATACACTACTTTTAAATTCATTATTGAACTTTGTCATAACAGAAAATCATGTGATTAATTGCGATAAAAAATTGTAATCGTTGCTCAGCACTACATAATATACAACTTTATGTGAGCCTTTTTTCTTTTTAAAACTTGAAGTTGAGATTAGATTAAAAAATATATTTGAACCCTTAGATCATATTTCTGGTCATATTGTGCACAGGTCAAATATTCAGTTTCACTGGAGACTAAGTTACAGTGCAGAATTCGTTCCACTGAGACTTTAACATATATTTTGTTAATAATACTTCTGTAATTTGCTTATGTAAGATTTTGAATGTGGTACTTTTACTTGTTATACGCTGGTATCTTTTTCCACTGTTTGGCTTCATAGGCTGCTTACTTTGTATTTGTGGTAAAAGTCAAAAGTTTCAAAGGAACAACTTTTAATTTTATATTTTTTTTATTATTGAGAAAATATAAGTGGGTTGCTTATTTATTGATCATAGTCTATACCCGTTGGTAACGGTAATGCACCAATGTGTTGTTTGCCAGTCGCCAATAACCCCTGAAGAAGAAGAAGAAAATATAGGTAGAAGAAGGACGCAGGAGAGAGACGCATATTAAAGACTTTAGTGGAACAAAAAAGGATCATGAACATGTATTTAATAAATCTTCATAACAAACAGTTATGTTCTTAAAAGCATCTTTACTTTTCTCAACGACAATGAACTGAGAACTCCTTAATGCAACACTAGGCGGCGATAACGCTCCACCTGGTTAGTATTAACACCACCGAAGAAGAATCATAGCCAGGAAGTGTTCGTTCGTGTTTACATCGCGCGAGGCTGTGCGTTCAAACAAAGAAAGATCGTGTTTAGCTTATTTCTTCTTCTTCTCCTCCGTGTGTGTGACAGAACGATGTCGAGACTTCAGAGTCTGAAGGTGTTCATGAACCAGCGGATGACCGCGGCGGTCGAGGAGATATTTGGATATTTTGAGAGAACGATGTCCGAGTACGAAGAAGAGATGAACCGCCGCCATCTTGAACTGATCGATATGGTTTCAACACCTGAAGCAAAGCTGCGGACAGAAGCAGGTTCGTTCCTCTCTCTTACTTCCTCCAAGACAAAGAAAGAATGCTAAGCTAACGTTAGCCAAAACCGTCCTGTTAGCGAGCGAGCTAAAGACTAGCTGACTATATATATTATATATAATATAACTATATATTATATTGTGTGTTTTTACAACGTTGATGACTCAGAGATATACCGTTTAGTCGTCATGTATAATGTATCTTTAGTAAAGGTCATTAGGTACCCTTTAAGAGTATCGAGACCCTAAACCAAGGTGTTGGCTTGATCCTCATCCGTAAATAGTTGAGTCTCAAGGTTTGTTAGATGTGTTAATGCAGAACGTGGGACTGGACGGTGAACTAGTAGGACAATATGTGTTGGTGTAGGCTTTGATGGTGTTGCCATTCTCTCCCTAGGCTGGTCTTGAATGCGTTGACTGAGGAGGCACTAACTGTGACTTGACTCAGGCTGTTCCATACTGGTGGTGTTCTACTTGAGAAAAAAGGTTTCCGTGGACCAGGCTGGTGTTGGAGCTGTAGTTTCAGATCGTGGCCTCTCGTGGTGGTGCTGAGGGATTTTTTGAACATACTGTTGCCACATACTTCACAACAAATGTCAGACTGTACGCTGTCGATTCCTGTCAGTATTTTAAAAGTTTGGACCATGTCGGCTCGTTTGCATCGAAATTCTAGCGTTTGCAAGTTGCAGGTAAATCTATAACAAAACAAACTCCACAGAGATTCAAAGTCTGGCCTGTCGCCCACACTATTTATTATAGTCTAATTATAAACTTCTCACCAATAAATACATTTTGTCCTGAATGATGATGTAGAAATGTTTCCATGTAGGTCTCAAATAAAGGCTCTTTGGTTTATTGGTGCATATCAACAAACACAGTAAGAGAATTAAGATAAATAAACGTTTATGGGTATAAAATAGTAGTAGAGCGTGATTTATTTTTTGGATTATGTATTGAAGTATGAGTGTTGTTCTTCCTTCTATAATTAAAGAAGTGATGCTTTCAGTAACTGTAAATGTTTCGTTAATGTAAACATCAAATCAGCTGCCAAACTAAAGACTGTCTTTAAACTTGACACAGGAAACTATAAATAAGTAATCAGTGAAGTTATGCAGTTGTAACAAAGCATTTCTCTTTTCAACACGGAAACACAAATAAAGATGAATTCACCTGTAAAGAAAATCAGGTTTTTCTTTGGTCTCTGAGGGTTCATTTGTTCAACGCTTTTACCAAAAGATCTAAATGCAGAATTGTGATATTTCTGTTACTTACAGATGTTGTTCAGAGACCTGAGGCGTCCGATTGAACACGGTGGAGCTGTTTGATGCTCTGTAGAAGTTCAGTTACGTCTCAATGTGCGTTTCCTGTTTTCCACAGACGTCCAGCAGCTGTTGGTGGTTAAAGAAGAGCAGCAGGAGTGGAGCTCCAGCCTGGACCAGGAGGACCCAGAGCCCCCACACATTAAAGAGGACCAGGAGGACCCAGAGCCCCCACACATTAAAGAGGACCAGGAGGACCCAGAGCCCCCACACATTAAAGAGGAACAGGAGGACCCAGAGCCCCCACACATTAAAGAGGAACAGGAGGAACTCTGGACCAGTCAGGAGGGAGAGCAGCTTCAAGGTCTGGAGGAGGCTGATATCAAGTTCACATTCACTCCTGTGAAGAGTGAAGATGATGAAGAGGAAGCTCAGTCCTCACAGCTTCATCAAAGACAAACTGAACAGATGGAAACAGAAGGTGATGGAGAGGATTGTGGAGGACCAGAACCAGACAGGAACTCAGATCCAGATACAGAGACTGAAGACTCTTCTGAATCCGAGACTGATGACAGTGATGACTGGAAACCGAACCGAGACCACCAATCAGGTTCAAAGTCTCGGAAAAAGGTGCTTAATGATGAAGAGGAAGCTCAGTCTTCTGAACCCTCTTCTGAACCCTCTTCTGATGACTGCAAACAGAACAGAGACCAACAATTGGGTTCAAACTCTCGGAAAAAGGTGCTTGATGAGAGATGTTATGCTGACAAGCACTTATGCATCTGCACCGAGTGCGGGAAAAGATTCGCCAACAGCACGAATCTGAAGGTGCACAAGTTAATCCACACGGGACTCAAACCGTTCTGGTGCAAGCTTTGCAGTAAAAGATTTCCTCAGCAGAGAAAATTAATGCGTCACATGAAACGTCACGTACCGGAAAAAACGTACCACTGTTTGGTTTGTGATGAACGTTTTGGGTCCAGTGGAGATGTTAAGAGACACATGGGAAGTCACACAGGAGAGACTCCGGCTACTTCCTGAGTTCTGGACTTAAACACACAGACGCACCGATCGGGCCTTTAATGAAAAACTAAAACATGTGTTTTACTTCGTGGCTCTTTGGTTTATTAGCTGACGTGAAGTCAAAACTGCCATTTAATACTGTGAGCAGTAGTTCTTCTTTAAATGTGGTGAGTTGGATGTCTAACAAACCAAATGTACAGTTTGGTGCCTGTGAAATGTCAAACACTTCACATATACACTTCAAACATTCCTGTTTACATTTAGGTAATTCAATTTGCAATTACTGTCTAATTTATTTTATTTAATATTTTATGGTTTTGTGTTTACTTGCGGGATCTTTTTCTTTTTGAAAACATATTTAATAAGAATTGTTTTATGGAGCCTGAGATTATGACGACTGCGTCTCTGTTTCAGTGATGTGGACCCTCCACATTACTGCAGTTGTTTCTAATTTATTTGTACTTTCAATCTTTACTCGTGGATGAGTCGAGTTGTCATGTTACCTTTTTATTGAATGTGTTGAAACAACAGATGTTTACTTTTTTTCAGCACTTGTGAAGCTGCTGTTAACTTTCAGGAGAAACTTGAGCTCATACACCGAAAGAAGAGTTTCCACTTGTTATTTCTATTAAGAGGTCTTATAAACTCTATTTTAAATGTATTTTTACTGTTTTTCTTGTTCACAATATGCTTATTGGACGATCCATTTTTATTTATTAATTCCCAAAGCATTGCATATTAATTTGTACACTTCTGAACAAGATGCCTTTATGATAATTACAAGTATTATTAACAATAAATGTTAAAATACACAGGACTGAAGAAGAGCTGCAGTACATTTTAATATCCACCAGATGTCACTGCTGATTAATTCATATCCTATTCTATCATATTCATATATATTGTTGCAAAGATTTGGTGCTAAATGTAACTTTTTGATTCTATAATTGATTTTTTTAAACTCAATAATACCACTTAAAATAGCCAAGCTTTGATTTTGTACCCAAAACTTTCGACAGTTGGAGATTTCTGTAAGAATTGTATTTTTCAGTGATTGGATGGTGAAAACATCTGTTCTGGAAACTGTTTATAAGTCCTCTTGTTGTCAATATACCTACCAAAGTATACTCCATTAAATACTAAATATAGTCCTTTATATTTTAGAATGAAATAGGGTATGACCCACAAACATTAGATAAGAAAATCTGCTTTTAGCCAAATGGTTTGACTAATTCTGAAAATGTCCTCACATTTATTCACATTACTTAAACAAGCCCAGTGGGTTATTTAATATTTAATATGATTATTTAAGATTTAATACGATGGGAAAAAACACATGAAAAATATAGTTGAAGATTTAACAAAAATATATCTCTATATATCAAAGACAAAGATATGGTTTTAAACTCACAATCTGCTCCAGTAATTATGTGTTGGATGATTTAAATGTTAGAATACAGTGAATTTTAGTCTTATATTTAGTTTGTTCAGTGACTTTATTTGAGCTAATTAAACAAATGTAGTAAATTTGAACACAAAGTAAATTTAAACACGTTCAGACTACGGGCAGTCTATTTAAAATAATCACATAGTGAGTGATAATTATAATAATGATTCATTGATCCTACATTGTTTTTTACAATTTACACGTGATGGTGTCTATTATGAGCTTCAGGTGATTAGAGGCTGTGTAATATTTAAATCTGAGGGCAAAAAAAACAACCCGCTGAGTAACAGAATAATATCCAACATCCGTTAAATCATGAGAAAATAAAACTGAGAGGGAAGAAACAGAAGTGAAACAAAACCTTGGTAACCGACTTCCGCTTTTTTACATTTTTAGGGAACTGCAACTGAAAATGATTCATCTTTTCTGAAAAAAAAAAAGATTTACTAGTTACAGTGTTTCTACCATGAGAACCGTTTAAATACTTTTATTTTGAAACTTGTCCCCACCCGGAAGTAAAGGAAGCAGAGAGGCGCGCCGCTGGCTGACCCAGTCGGGTTCGGTATTTATCGATCTGATCGGAACACAGGAGCGATGGATGGACGGCTGGATATCGTTTTAAACCCCGCAGGTTGGTTTTCATTTCTCCTCCCTCTGGAAACGCGGTCACGTTTCGGGGAGTTTTGTGCTAAGCTAACGTTAGCTAAACCACCCGTTAGCCTGTTAGCTAGCTCTTGTATACGACCACTGTTTTCCTGTTTCCCTCCAGACAGACAAATATGAAATAACAGACCGGTGATATTACAGTGAAAACAAACTGTACAACAAGGAGACAAGTATTAACATCACGTGTTTGACATTCGTGTCTTCATCATGTAAAATTATCATTTAATTAGCAGTCAAATCCCATTTAAATCTAACTTTAATTAGATTAATATTTAACCAAAGCCACAGAGGTCAGAAGATGTGTTCGGATTATGAAGCCGGCTGAATTAAATTTGTGATATTTATAGATATTGGGCTATTTGAATAAAATAAAATGCTTAATCAAAGGGAATTAAATTAAATGATTACGTTGTAGTGGAGAATGTGACTTTAATGACATCAATACCCCCCACACAAAAACAAATCATGTTATGAACAAAATTTTTTAAATACTCCATGACTCCCAAAGCAGAATACATCCGTTCTATATGGAGTGCATTCATCCTGTGAATTTTTACGACAAATAATTATGACTTAGTTATTGGTAATATATTTTACCAATAACTAAGTCATTTATTATTATTTTTCCATTGTGAGTTTTCTGAAGCTCTGTGACTCGATGTACGTGACTGGCTTTGCTCAAAGGTTCTTCATCCTAAACATATGTATTTTATAACAGACTTGATATGTCATCCTGCTTTATGATTCTCTTATTCATGGGACATTTTATTTTACAAAAATAAAAGCATATGAAAGTGAAACCTTGTCTTAGTGTATTTCATATAACGAATTTCTTTCTTATTTTTAAAACCATAAATCATGAAATATAAGAATGCAGTGAAACCTTTTAAGCATAATATAATAATCTGATTTACAAGCAAAGCCTCAGTCCTACATTTTTATTTTTTTCTGTATGCACCTGTTCCTATTGCTCTAATCCATCGACGCATGACCCGCCCTACTCTGCCTCTGATTGGCTTGTAGGCGTTGCCTCCGTTGGTCGCATTGGTTAGATTTAGGCACGAGGAGTGCGATTGGTTAAGGATATCAGGGTAAGCCAATCAGAGGCAGAGTAGGGCGGGTCATGTTTTAAAGCTCTAAACTGTGAGGCAGGAAGGCAGCAATACATTATAACAATAATGAAATATGTAATTTTAATGATTACTGTGTCCTCTCATTGATTTAAAATAAAATTTAAGCCAAATAAATACATCAATTAATTGACTTTTATGCTGAAGAGGGTGAGGTATTTGGCCTCTCCCTGCCTTTGATCTTTTTACTTGCGTAGGACTTTTAATTTGTAAAACTTTGGAAACATTCACAATTTAATTGTTGTTTTTGTTATAAATATATTTCCATGATAAGAAAATAATATGTTTATTCGTGCCCCTTAGGGGTGTTGCAATATATTAGTATTGATATTTAAAGATGAATTATTGAAATGTAATATATCATGTTAATAATACATACATTATATATCGATATCGGGTTCCGATAAGTTGTATTACACAAATTGGATATCGGACCGAGGTTGACGTTCCATTTACTGAGCCGCTTAAATACGGGATAATGGTTGAAAGTGTCCCTTTCTGCTGCAAATGGCTAGATAGCTTTGTGTTCACGTCTCTGGCACGGAGGTCGAGTGGCTGCTCGAAGCCCAGAACAGGAGACGGAACATGATAAACAACTCATTGCTCTCATTTGTATTCAGCCCGCCGTTTGTCTTTATCACAGTGGTCGTCTTTTGGCGGCGATGGTCACTCGTGGTGCTCCAGGTCAAACAAACACAAGACTTTCACCCAGGAGGCCGCTGTTTGTGTCCAGGACGTCTATAACGCCAAAAAAAGCAGCTGAATAACTTTTCAACAGGAGTGTGTTTTCAATATTTTGTCAAGCCCATTTATATAGACCAGAGTAGGCCAATAAAGACATCCACAAAGTCTTCTGAGAAACAACGATTACGTCATTTGGTTATTCTGTTGTTATTTTTCTTGATTTACACACGTATGCACATGCATCGAATGACGTCCCAGTTCAGCATGACCTAAGCAGATAGGGGTTCGGTGCCTTGCTCAAGGGTGCCTCGGCAGCTGCCAGTCCACACTCCGTACCTGGTCAGTCTGGGATTTGAACCCGCTACCCTCCGGTAGCCAAACCAAGTCCATATATATGAAGTGGATGTAGTCACCGTGACATCACCCATTGGTTTGTGGACTGCGGTTTGAAGCCTTGAGTTGGAATTTTGCTTTAAGACGTCGGTCTCAGACATGTCAGGGACGGGGTGTTAGTTTCCACTCATAGGCATAGTGTCTTTTCAAAATAAACTTCCGTCTTAGTAAGTTGGGTTTAGGCAACGAAACCGCTTAGTAAGGTTGAAGAAAAGTCACGTGACAAAATGTCAATGTTTACTTATATTTCCGCGCTGGACACAAACAACCGTCTACTGGACGAAAGTCCTGTGATTGTTTGCATAAGATAACTTAGACACTCAGAGTTAATGGATGTTTGTTTTTCTTTCAGCTTTTACTTCAGATATCCAAAAATGGATTGTTATTAAAGAGGAGCAGCAGGAGTGGAGCTCCAGTCTGGACCAGGAGGACCCAGAGCCCCCACACATTAAAGAGGAACAGGAGGACCCAGAGCCCCCACACATTAAAGAGGAACAGGAGGAACTCTGGACCAGTCAGGAGGGAGAGCAGCTTCAAGGTCTGGAGGAGGCTGATATCAAGTTCACATTCACTGCTGTGAAGAGTGAAGACGATGATGAAGAGAAAGCTCAGTCCTCACAGCTACATCAAAGACAAACCGAACAGATGAAAACAGAAGCTGATGGAGAGGATAGACATCCAGATAGACATCCAGAACCAGATACTGATGAGAAGACTGGAGACTCTTCTGGACCTGAGACTGATGACAGTGATGATTGGAAGGCGACCAGAGAACCTCAGTCAGGTGGCCGTGAGGCAAATCTGATGACTCATAAGAAAACTCACACAGGAAAGAAACCATTTGGTTGCTCGGTTTGTGGTAAAAGTTTTTCCCAGCGTTATTACGTAAAGACGCACATGACATGTCATTCGGGAGAGAAACCATTCAGTTGTTCAGTTTGTGGTAGAGGTTTTTCTCAAAAAACACACTTATCGAAACACATGATATATCATTCAGGTGAGAAGTCATTTAGTTGCTCTGTGTGCAGCAAAAGATATGCACAAAAGGGGTATCTGTTATACCACATGACCATGCACACGGGGGAGAAACGGGTAAAATGTGGGGTTTGTGACAAAAGGTTTACTTGGCATTATCAGCTCAAAAAACACGATTGCGTCGGTGGGTCCTCACAGATTCAACAAAACCAAACTGAGGAGAGCAGAGAGACGGAGCATCTAGCCAGCAGCTCAACTGTTCCTGCTGATGTGGGATTTAATGACACTGACTCTGACACCTCTGAACCTGAGACCGGAGTCAGTGATGATGATTTGAAGGAGACCAGAGAACCTCAGTCAGGTTTAAACTCTTTAAAAAATGACGAAGCCACCGTCAGCGATTCGCAATGTAGCGCAAGTGAGAAACCATTTCGCTGCTCTGAGTGTGGGAAAGGATTTGGCCTCAAGGGTTCTCTGAAGAGACACATGAGGTCTCACACGGGAGAAAAACCTTTCAGCTGCTCAGTGTGTGAGAAGTCTTTTGGGTGGAGAGGGAGTTTACAGGTTCACATGAGGAATCACACGGGAGAGAAACCATTCAGCTGCTCTGCGTGCGGTAAAGGTTTTAGCCGCAAGGCAAATCTGAAGAAACACATGAGGACTCACACAGGAGAGAAACCATTTAGTTGCTCCGTTTGCGGTAAAAACTTCCAGCGCAAGGACCACATAGTTCGTCACATGGTAACCCACACAGAGTAGAAACCATTCAGCTGCAGCTGATGGAGAGGAATATGGATAGTTGGGTACGTTCACGCTTGAACTGATACTTGTACTCGATAGTACCTTTTATCGGTATGCTTTACTTTCTCCGTATTAACAAAAAATGTTTTTTCCGTTGTAAAAATGAGTCCAACCTTCTCATTTTCAACGTTATTTATTTAGAACAAGGAACTTTCATCAAGTGTTGATTCTGGCGCCCCCTGTGGACTAAAGTGGTAGTGTATCTGAGCGCCAGACTCTCTTTAGAAAACCTCTCATGTTACTGCAGCAGGGTCCGACAGTCTGCCCCTCTCATTCCTGGTTCTCCTGTGCCTCCCTTCCCTCCAGCGGGTCCAGCAATACGTCCTGGGTCTCCAGCAGCGTGGTGTCAGTGTTGGCTCCCAGAGAGGAGAAGCTCTGCTCCTGAAGGAGGAGGAGGAGGAGGAGGAGGAGGAAACACTGCTGCTGCTGCCGGGAGCTGACCTCTCCTCCTCCCTCCGGAGCTCCGGATCTGGGTCTGTCCACGGTGGACTGGTCTCTAGTCATATATAGGATCAGGACGAAACTGAGATCCCTGTTGTGTTTGCTTGGAGGAAATACATAGGAGACGTGTTGCCTTGGCCAGCTTTGCATTACAAATCACTGAGTGTTGTCTGCATCGAGTTTTGAAGTGTTACCACAGCTCCAACCGCTTTCAGCTTGCCGCGACTCACAAAAATGAACTGAGGAGGGAAATATTTTTAGGATCATTGTAATCAATGAGGCAGGCAGAGTTTTATTCAAATATAGGCCTAAACTATGGTTTTATGTTTCACTTTTAGATGGTTAATTTCTGTCAGAGGCTGCAGTTCAATCAATACTATTTCTTGTGTAATGTGTTACTGATGCATTCTGGTCAGATTTAATCATTTTCTATATAAAACCATATTTGAGCTTCAAAAGATATTTTTCGAAAAAGCGGTTTGTCTAATGATCAAGAGGAATACCAGAATCAGGAAACGGTTTGTTGCCAAGCACGTTTACACATTCATGGATTTGGCAGGTTAAGATGTCAATCCTGTAAGCACAACGACTAGAGCGACGCTATAAAAGACTCAGTCCATTTATCGTCATCACGGCCCCTTAAAGTGATACATTTAACTTGCTGTAGTTTTATGTGGTGATAAGTTTACGTTTTGACTGATTGATCTGATTTCGTATGTTGTGATGTGCTTTAAATATTCCGTTTATTGATCTGTTTTGGGGCATATTTACAGCACAGAAAAAAGGAATATCTTCAACTACACTGCCCCTTTTTTATTTTCTCATTTTTATATATTCGTGACTGTTTATTGAAATGTGGTGAGAGATGCAGAGCCCTCTCTGTGTACAGATCTCCACAGGTTAGACTGTCTAATAAAAAAACGAACATTAACTCCACCTCTCTTTCTTTCGTTTGAAACTGAAAGGAAAGGGGTGAAAAAAAATACGATAATCTATAGAATTTGGTTTGTTGTTTTCTCAGAGCTCTGAAAATCTAATAAAATATGTTTCTGTCTTCAAACTGAGTTGGTTGAATAATTAAAGTGTTTATTTCAGCTAGCAATGTAATGCTGGTCTATTTTGCTGTGACATTCCACTTCCTGTAGCTTCTCCTAAATTAATCCAAACAATTTTTTGTTTTGTTTGGTGTTATCCCCCAAAAATATGGATTTGAGGCCCAACTTTTACCTGATTTCTTGCTTTAAACTCTTCAGGGATTCCTCCGGGTTTCACTATAACATTTAAATATACTGCGATGTTGAGATGGGAAATTCTGCATGAGTTTTTCGAAAAGTATGAAATAATAATAATATATATTACTATTATGATTAGTATTATTTTTATTATTATACCCTGAGACCAAATCTTTATTACGTTTATCTTCCGATTAAATAAAGGTTGAAAAAATAAATCTAATTTAACATTTAATTTAATGCAACTCCATAAGAACTGAGCCATAGATTCCCTGAAGAAAACAAACGTATTAATTAGAACTTGTTGACAAAAGTATTGAGGCTTTTAAAATGAATTCTTAAAAAGATGTATTTGTGCCATTTATCTCCCTACTTGTGTCTAAACTCGTTATTTAGGTAACGCCTCTGGACCTTTATTTTGAAGCTCAGCAACGAATCTTCCCCGGAAGCTCTATCCTTTACTGTGGCCGACGTCACACAGTTTACACAACATGGCGCCTAACGTTGTTAGCAGCAGCAGCGTCTCTTTGTTGTGCTGATAAAGTCTCAGTTAGCTCCATCAGTACTGATCCATCAGAGTCTCTGTGTGTCTGGATAAACATGTCTGAATGGACTTTTAGCTCTTCACCTTTTTTTCTGGATGTTTCTCCTCTGACTCATCTCCCGGTAGCCTACAAAGCTATTGAAGTTACCTTAGCATGCTAGCTGGAAACAGACCGACGGGGACGGAAGTGATCCACACAGCGCTAGTCAGAGTTTAATGAGAGCAAACGGTGTTTGTGACGCAGTTTGTGTGGTTGTGAAAACATGTCTAAAGTCCAAATGCTGAGATGTTTAGTCAACCAGCGACTAACTGCGGCTGCTGAAGAGATATTTGGTGTGTTTGAAAGAACGATAGCAGAGTATGAGGAGGAACTCTCTCGTTCAAAAGAGGAGAACGAGCGACAACGGAAACTACTGGACGCTGTTTTCATCCCTCAGCTTCGGTTACACAGAGCAGGTTGGTTCTCTTCGCTTCTTCTCTGATCTGAAGACGTTAACAGCTCCAGAACCCCTCAGATTATTTATTTATATTATAAACTTCTGGTCCAGGATGTAACTTGGATTCTAATTATATGATGTTAAAGAGTAATTGAACACTTAAATGTGTGTTTATTTTATCTGTAAACTAAATATTATAACTCTACTTTGATGAAACACATCACTGCTGGTGTTACATTTCTCCTCAGACCTCCCTCCTCACCTCTCCCCACACAATCTATCGTGTTCACTTTTCAATAACTGCCGTGTAGCTTTAAAATCCCAGCACAAGCCGGCGCTCTCCATTCTCTTGACTAGAAATGATACTATGAGCCCATTAAAACATCTGGTAAACCAGTGTTAATGACTGATTAACACAGATTTGCACCTTCACACCACATCCCAAAAGCTGCTCTATTGGACTGAGACAGTAGCCAATAGAAGATGGACATGGCCGGCAACAATACTCAAGTAGGCTGTGGCATTCAAACAATGCTCAATTTGTACTAAGGGACCCAAAATGTGCCAACAGATCACCCCCCCACACGCCGTGACACCATCGCCGGCAGCAGCCTGAACCGTTGATACGATCAGGATGGATTCATGCTCTCACGTTGTTTACATTCTTTCATCCATCCATCCTTTGTCTCCTGCTTATCCGGGGCCGGCTCAGCAGAATACTCCAGGCGTCCGCTCCCGAGCAACATTGTCCGGCCCTCGATGGGGGGCCCAGCGAGGAGCTAGACAAGTTATATAATCTCTCGTGTTCTGGGTCTTAACCCGCGTCTTACCAGTTGGACATATCCTCAACTCCCTCGCTTGGGGCAGTGACTCACTCCCAAAAAGCAGGGCACAATCCACCGGTTTCCGGGCAGAGAACCTCAGACTTGGAGGTACTGACTCTCATCCCGGCCGATTCACACTGGGCTGCAAACCGCCCCAGCGCATGCTGACGGTCCCGGTGTAATGGAGCCAACAGAACCACATCATCTACAAAGAGCAACATTTATCCAAGCCGTAGCTTCCTGTTGTTGGCCTCCAGAATGGCGGCTGTAGCCCATCTGCTTCAAGGTCTAACATGTCGATCATTTTCTTGGAACAGGTGTACCTAATAAAGTGGTCTGAGAGAGAGAGAGAGAGACAGACAGAGGCCTTTGGTTCCTCCAGAACGTGAGTCAAAGTCAAAGAAAGAACGGAGTAGATAGTCGGGTAGAACAAGAACTATATGTGTTTAAGTATTTGTACACCAAAATGCACTGTGTTATCCCGCCGGTCACTTCTGTTACGAACATGTTTACTCATTCTATGACAACACTGAACAGAGTTCAGCACCAATACTAGAAACCTTAAAGACGACGTCTGCAAACGTCTTCATGTTAAGGTACTTTAGTATCCTCTTGTTTGGGAGCTTTGATGCAGCCTCTCGTCATAATGCAGCAGAGAAGTAAACCGCTCCGGTCATGTGACGTGTAGACTAGTCATGTGACTCTGCATGTTTTTCATTGACACCCTTTATTATTTTAATATTTGCTGGAAATGGATTGATTCATCATTCAGTAACATTTATAGAGCCTTACAACTGAAAGCTTTTTTTTGTGACCAATGGGATTTAGCTGCAAATGTATTTTTACGATTTTGGAACTTTTGTCACCAATCGAGCCAAACTCCATGAAAAAAAAAAAGCATTTAAAATGTTTTTTGTTTGTCGTCTTATAAACAGACCTGAGAAAGTATGATGTCAGACCTCATATAAATCACCATTATTCTGTAGTTATTTCGGCATCTTTTTTTAAAATCAGTTTGGAAGTCACAGAGCGGCACTGGATGATATTATGACAGCGTTGGGTTGCTCAAAGTCTCTGGGGCTTTAACATGTACTTGCAGCAATATTGGTAATTTCAGCCGTGATTGATGACACATTGTCTACACGGAGATCAGACGCTCCTCCTCTCCGGCGCGTCTAGCTTCGCTAATGCTAGCAGAGCGATCTAGTTTGTGCAGCCGGCCGGAGGAACGTTCTCCATTATTATTACATATTTGAACGAATCTGTAACCTCAGTCCAATGTATAGATTTACACTTTCACTGAATACAACAGAACTTAATCCATATTTATTGAGCGATCTTGTCCCTTAAGTTAACTTCAGACAGACGTCATTAATTCAACAGGAAGTTCAGACGAAGAAGAATTTAAATAAACTCAAAACCACAATCTTACATTTACCTGCAAAAGTATTTTGGTTACATTTCCGTTGTTCATCCGCTGAACTTCAGAAAAATGTCCATCAGATCACTAATGATTATATTTCTTCTTCTCTGTTTATGCGGATACAAACTACATCTGATTGGTTGCACGCATTATTATTGGTTTAAGTTTACTGATGTTCAGTAACGTGTCTGTACTTCTGTCCTGCAGACGTCCAGCAGCTGTTGGTGGTTAAAGAAGAGGTTCCCCCTGAGCAGCAGGAGTGGAGCTCCAGTCTGGACCAGGATGACCCAGAGCCCCCACACATTAAAGAGGACCAGGAGGACCCAGAGCCCCCACACATTAAAGAGGAACAGGAAGAACTCTGGACCAATCAGGAGGGAGAGCAGCTTCAAGGTCTGGAGGAGGCTGATATCAAGTTCTCATTCACTCCTGTGAAGAGTGAAGATGATGAAGAGGAAGCTCAGTCATCACAGCTTCATCAAAGACAAACTGAACAGATGGAAACGGAAGCTGATGGAGAGGACTGTGGAGGACCAGAAGCAGGCAGGAACTCAGATCCAGATAGACATTTACAACTATCTAGTAGTGAAAAGTCTTCGCAATGTTACAAACAAGAAACTGAAGTCTGTGATGATTGGAATGAGACCAGTGAACCTCAGTCGGGTTTAAACTTTATGAAAAATA
The DNA here is from genome assembly GCF_050575085.1 of Anarhichas minor. NCBI lineage: Eukaryota > Metazoa > Chordata > Actinopteri > Perciformes > Anarhichadidae > Anarhichas > Anarhichas minor. Next base: position 1,327,876 of record NW_027466499.1, read on the forward strand.
ACGAATGTAATTCTCCTGAGAAACAATTTAGCTGCTGTGAGTGCGGTAAACGATTCAACCAAAACTCAAATCTTAAAACGCACATGAGAACTCACACGGGAGAAAAACCTTTCAGTTGCTCAGTTTGTGGTAAACGATTCGGTCAGAAGGCACATCTGCAGAACCATTTGAAGTGTCATACGGGAGAAAAACCGTACAGCTGTTCGTTTTGTAATAAATGTTTTGCACGCAGTGAACATTTACAGTTACACATGAGGACCCACACGGGGGAGAAACCATTCAGCTGCAACGTTTGTGGCAAAAGATTCACATGGCTTGGTCAGTTCAAAAGCCACAAGTGTGGTGGTGAATCCTCACAGTTTCATGAACTCTGGACCGGTCAGGGGGGAGAGCAGCTTCAAGGCCTGGAGGAGTTTCATACCGCCAAGTTCCCATTCCCTCCTGCCCCTGCGAGGAGTGAAGATGATGAGCAGTGGCCTCAGTCCTCGCAGCTTCATCGAAGACACGGAGAGGACTGTGGAGGACCAGGACCAGCCAGGAACTCGGATCCAGATAGTCTTGGGTCACACGGATTGACATATAACTCATTCATTGGACAGTTCTGGTGATGTCGCCGTGTTGTTAAATTTTGTCTTCAATTTACTAGAAATTTACAGGAAAATCCATAAAAGGGAGAAACAATTCTGTCGCTCACTTTCAGATTGAGGTAAAGAGTTTGTCAGTTAGCAATTAGCATTAATTACAGGTAAAAGTCCTGCATTGGAAATGTTCCTTCAGTCAAAGTATGTAAGTATATAATTATGTATGTATTAAAATGTCCTGTGTGACTTTTATATATTGTGGTGGAAAAAAATCTTTTTAACCTCCCAGTGAGAAATAATCACGATGGAACTTCTTAAAGTATTAAAAACATATTTAATGAACAGACACTTCAATCAAAATTCAGCTGAATGGATAGAGCTCTTTCCCCACGAATGGTTCGGAGGTGTAACAACAATGAAAAAGACAAAACAGAGTATATATGCGCGTTATCTCGTCTCGTCTCCCTTCACCCTCCCCCTCGCAGATGTTGTCGGCCGCTGCACCCACCAAGGCCAGGTTCCCAGCCTTTTCGTGGGAAGAGGGTTAGGGTGGTATATGCAGGTTTAAGCGATACAAGTTATAACTAAAAGAACCATACGATAAATTTCCACAACATATATCATTCGATTATTATTGTGTCATATCATGTAAAAGTTCCATTGCAAACATTTCATCAGTTACACGCTCCTGCAGATTCCTGCTCTACAACATCAGGAGGATTCGCCCCTTCCTCACTGATGAGACGGCGCTGGTGCTCATCCAGGCTCTTGTCATCTCCCGCCTGGACTACTGCAACTCACTACTTGCCAGAGCCCCGGCGTCGGCCATCAGACCTCTGGAGCTTGTCCAGAAAGCTGCAGCTCGTCTGGTGTTCAATCGCCCCCCAAGTTCTGCCACACAACAGTTTAAGACTGGTGCTATATATATATATATATATAAGGGTTTAGTCTCTCCAGCTCCCTCTGACTTTAATTGTTTCCATTGTTACGCCCGGTCTAGGGGAACCTGTACGCAGCATAATATAAAGTCTCCCCCCTCTCTCCCACTCCCAAGAACAATCATTTATGCTGTAATACAGTCCATATTTATTATTCATATCATTTGTAGTCATATAAGTTAGGGTGAGCCTGGCCCAAAACAATAAACAAAACAATCTTTATTAATCAACTACCTAAACTACTCCCAAACTGAACAAAACAAAAGACAGGCAGCTTACCTAACTCCCTCCCCAAAACAGGAGTAAACAAAAGAGAGGCTCACCCCTACCACTACATGGACTGTTAGTTAAAGTATGTGCTCAGCGATCCGTGTTGCTGTGCAGCACGGTCAGGTTGGGAGCCGGGGAGAAGAGAGAGAGCCCTGCAGGCCTCCACAGGTGCCTTCTTATGTCTCGCCTCATCAGTCCCCAGTCCAATCAGCTGTCATTTACAGGATACAAAGAAAACTGTCACACACACAGCACCACCCTGAGGCAGGGAGGCACACAGCATGTATGATCATATATTATGACTCAAAGTCATAACACCCCCCCACTTAAGATCAAACATTTATTCCCTCCAAGAAATGTTTTCTCAACACCCTACACGGGACAACGCATCCGCTACAACATTATCCACTCCTTTGATGTGATGAATATCGATGTTAAAATCTTGGAGCAGCAGTGACCAGCGCATGAGACGCTGATTGTTGTTGCGCATACGGGACAAGAACACAAGAGGGTTATGATCAGTGTACACTACAACCGGTGTCGAGCTTGAACCAACATAAACTTCGAAATGCTGCATCGCCAAAAGCAACGCCAACGCTTCCTTTTCGATTGTGCTGTAATTCACTTGATGTTTATTAAATTTCTTAGAGAAATAACAGACAGGGTGATCAATGCCATGATCATCTTCCTGCAAAAGAACAGCACCCGCCCCATGAGTACTGGCATCTATCTCCATTTTGAAGGGACGCATAAAATCAGGCGCGGACAACACAGGCACGCTGCAAAGCAGCGCTTTGGCCAAATCGAATGATGTCTGACATGCAGCAGCCCAGACGAATTGGTTGGAGGGGCTCAACAAACTAGTGAGGGGCGCAACCACACTGGCAAAGTTCTTACAGAACCCACGGTAATACTCGCACATTCCCAGGAACCGGCGGAGTTGTCGCCGTGTCTCCGGCACTGTGAAATCCAGGATCGCCTGAACTTTGGCGGATAGAGGGCGCACCTGCCCCTGCCCCACCTGTTTTCCCAGATAGGTGACCACCGCCTTACCAAATTCACATTTAGCCAGATTTAACGTCAAGGAAGCACCCTCCAAACGACTGAATATCTCCCGTAAGGTATCTAGATGCTCCGACCAGGTCGAAGAATAGCACACAATATCATCTAGGTACGCCTCACAGTTCTTAACCCCCAAAAGAACCGTATTCATCAACCTCTGAAAAGTGGCAGGAGCATTTCTTAACCCGAAGGGCATGACGGTGTACTGAAGGAAATGATCAGGGGTTACAAAAGCGGAGACCTCGGGTGCACGCTGTGAATGGGGCACCTGCCAGTATCCCTTCAATAGGTCCAGTTTAGTGACAAATTTAGCGGATCCCACTCGATCCACACAATCATCCATGCGTGGGAGGGGAAACGAGTCTGGCGTGGTAACTGCGTTCACTTTGTAATCGTTACAAAAACGAGGTGTTTGGTCAGATTTGGGAACCAGAAGCGAAGGTGAGCTCCATGGACTGGAGCTGGGCACAGCCAATCCATTTTCCAGGAGGTACTCAACCTCTTTCTGAATGATAGCCCGCTTCACTGGATTAACACGGTACACGTGCTGCTTAATGGGCTTGTTTTCACCAACATCTACATCATGCTGTAATACTGTGGTTTGAGTTGGTTTGTCACCAAATATCGATGCATAGCCACGAATGAGGCCACAAATATCACCTTTTGCTGGGTCTGACAAATAAGACAAATGCTCCTATTTTACCCAAAATTTGAGAGTTCTCCAGACGCGGACACGGCACCAACACAAGGGGCTCACGCAACCCGTTCTCCTCGGGACGGGATGGTGGTGACACCACAGTCGCCACTGGGGATACACATGGCACAGGAACTGCAGATGACATAGGATTGGCAACCATGCAGATGGTATGTTGGAGTCGTCACAGATGACATAGGATTTTAGCATGTTGACATGACACACACGGGACTTTTTCCTCCTATCCAGCGTTCTAATTACATAATCTGTGTCACTTAACTTTCGCTCAACCTCGTAAGGACCACAGAACTTTTCCTGTAGACAAGAGCCAACCACCGGTAACAAGACCAACACCCGGTCTCCTGGAAGGAAACTGCGACTGAGAGCTTTCCTGTCATATTTTATTTTCATTTCAGACTGTGCGAAGGAAAGGGAGATGCGAGCTATCTCGCAAGCAGTGTGCAACCTCTCCCTAAAGGAACTCACATAGTCCAAAATGCTGTGTGTGGTGTCTGGCCCGTCCGCAAGCAACTTCTCTTGCAGCAGTCGCAGCAGGCCGCGCACCGTGTGCCCAAAAACCAACTCGGCCGGGCTAAACCCAAGAGACTCTTGTATAGTTTCCCGAATGGCGAACAATAGCAATGGCAGGCCCTCATCCCATTCCTTGTTGGACTCAACACAATACTTACGAAGCATAGATTTTAACGTCTGATGAAATCTCTCCAGTGCGCCCTGACTCTCTGGATGATACGCACTGGAGACCTGATGCTTAACAGACAACTCTGACATAACCTGGGCAAAAACCTCGGACATAAAGTTAGACCCTTGATCAGTTTGAATGCGTTTTGGCAATCCAAAGGTGGAAAAGAACTTAACTAATGCTTTCACCACTGCTTTCGCCTTTAAGGTGCGCAACGGCACTGCCTCGGGAAAATGTGTAGCGGCGCACATCATAGTAAGCAGATACTGATGACCAGCCTTGGTTTTTGGTAAGGGACCTACACAGTCTATGATGATATGCTCAAAGGGTTCACCAATTACCGGGATGGGATGTGAAGGGGCCGGAGGAATAACCTGGTTTGGTTTCCCCGTTAGTTGGCAAACACTACAGGATCGGCAAAATTTTGTAACATCGGATTTTACCCCTGCGGCTTTCGAATAAATTAAGAAAGTTGTTTGTGGTCCTTTTGTTGTTCAGTCTACAATGAACATTTATTTAAACCAGATGTTGAATCAGAAAACGAATCAAATATAAAGCTTGAGTTTAATCTGTGATCCGTCTTCAGTGTTTACATGTTGAACAAAATCTCATCAGTCCGATCGGCTGCAGCGTCCAATCACATGACTGATGAACAATGAGGGGGCGTGTCGGCCGTTAAAAGACTTCCTGTAAGTCTGTTCTCGTGGGTCCTCGCTCATGGCTCCTCAGAGATCCCTCCTCCATCCTCAATCCTCAGAGGGGGTGACCGTGGCTCACTGGGTTAAGAGGGTTGTCTGGTAACTGCAGGGTCAACGGTTCGATCCAACGGTTCGATCCAACGGTTCGATCCTCGACTGGGACGTGTCACGTGTCGAAGTGTCCCTGAGCAAGACACTGAACCCCCGGCTCCCCGGGCGCCTATCATTGGCAGCCCACTGCTCCCTATATACAGGGGTGGGTCAAATGCAGAGGTCAAATTTCGTGTATATGTATATGACAATAAAAATAGTTTCTTTCTTTCTTTCTTCTAAATAAGAGCTTTGGGACGGCCGTCAATATTGCGGCGCAGAACAACTTCCGGTTCAAGCGAGGATCGAGGAGCGAGGAAATGAGAATTAAGGGACTTGGGATGTACCCTTCCTCGATTCGGGTTGAACCAGTTTCAACCGGAAGCGATCCTCGCCTAAACTGGAAGTTGAAACTGGAAGCGATCCTCGATCCCCAAGACCCGTTTGAGAGGAGAACTTTGACAGTTAGGGAGTGAGAGACATGAAGCACCTGTCTGAGAAATGGATATATAGTTATAAATAAATAATTATATATATATATGTGTGTGTTTTATATTATAGTGAATATTGTTATATGATATATACATTATTATATGATATACATTATTATATTATAGTGAATATTATTATATGATATATATATTATTATATTATACTGAGACTAAAATAAGATGTCCTGACGTGTTTATCAAAGTGTTATTTACTGCTTTTCTTCATGTTGGAATAAAGGTTAAATATTTAACTGCAAAGTAGTAATGCGTGTTTGATACCTTCATTTTTTTGCATTAAATCATTCTGGGATGTTTGCTGAAATTGATTGGATGTGGCTCAGCCCTACAGAGAACATGTTCCACCAGCTGCCACTGGTTAAATGTTTGTGCTGCTTCAGTGAAGTCTGTATATCAAATCTGTAATGTGAACTCTTTTATTGTAGCTCAGCAGCATGACAGTTGGATATTGGTTAAATGTGTTTAGTTTTGTGTTATTTATTTAAAACATCATGAATATATTGTGTTCGACATGTAAAAATACGTGTCAATAAAAACCTGGATGTTTTATTTTGACGGGGAAGAGGACCCGGAAGTGTTCTTCACTGTGGCTGACTGTGAACAAAATGGCGTCTAAACTCGTATAACTCGTGAAGGAGTTGTTACGTTGATAAAATCTCAGTTAGCTCCATCAGTACTGATCCATCAGAGTCTCTGTGTGTCTGGATAAACATGTCTGAATGGACTTTTAGCTCTTCACCTTTTTTTCTGGATGTTTCTCCTCTGACTCATCTCCCGGTAGCCTACAAAGCTATTGAAGTTAGCTTAGCATGCTAGCTGGAAACAGACCGACGGGGACGGAAGTGATCCACACAGCGCTAGTCAGAGTTTAATGAGAGCAAACGGTGTTTGTGACGCAGTTTGTGTGGTTGTGAGAACATGTCTAAAGTCCAAATGCTGAGATGTTTAGTCAACCAGCGACTAACTGCGGCTGCTGAAGAGATATTTGGTGTGTTTGAAAGAACGATAGCAGAGTACGAGGAGGAACTCTCTCGTTCAAAAGAGGAGAACGAGCGACAACGGAAACTACTGGATGGTGATTTCATCCCTCAGCTTCGGTTACACAGAGCAGGTTTGTTCATTTTCTTCTTCTTGAGTTCTCTCAGCATCTGTAAGACCGGAAGTATTTCAACGTAAAGACGTTTGTTCTCTTTGTTAGCACCAGCACGGGGGTTTGCAGCTCAGATGTTTGCTGGTTCTTGACCAATAACGTCCCCAAGATGAGAACCTGTTGCTTGTTGAAACCTAAAATATGTGTGAATTACATATAAATGTTACACAAAATAACTACAGTGTAGAATACGTCTGTAGGTTTTCCTTTGATGAGCAAAATAGATCATACAAAATATATTGTTTAATTGCATGCATAATGTGAATAAACATTTCATAGCATCAGAAAACTTTGATAACTCAGAATAATCCATCACAAAAACGCCTCTTTGCGGCCATTTGACTTTTCCTGCCAAAACCAAGTTTTGTATTTCTCCTCCTGAACCAAACATGACATCAGAGAGGTGAACCTCGTGTTTAGATAGGCAACGATCACACTGGTTCATATGCAACATAATGAACAGGTGAATAGTAAATGATGAATTCAGTGATGTTACAGTGACTGCGAAGATGTTTTTTGAACAACTTGGCTTAAAAATAATGTGTCAAACACAAATATTTACTTCATAAATGTATTACATGTGTAACTACACACTTAAACGTGTTTCTTAAGCTGTAAACTAAACTAAATAACGTGACAGTACTGTGATGGAACGCGTCAATGCTGGTGTTAGCTTCGTCTTAGCTACACATGTTTACATGTGCTCTCTGTGTGAGTGTCATTAGTGTAACATACAAAAGCACCAAATTAATTAGCTCCAAACCCAAAACAAAAAGCCACACAAGTCAGCAACGCGTTGACTGTTTATTCACAGCGTAGTACCTGATGAGTGGCACTACGATTTAAAGTACATTTAAAAAATAACATGTTGAAAAGTGCATGTTTTTGGTGATTTGGTCGATGCATTTTCAGTGTCAACATCGTGAATTATGCCGACTAATCGCCGACGTCCTAACTGAGACTAAATCATTTTGAACGCAGCACGCTAGATCTCTGCCTTGCTACCTGACCTGTACTCATTTTCACTGAGCAGAGCCTGAAGGCATCATAATGTAACTGAACAGAACCTCCGTACGTGATTCCACCGTCCTGGCAGTTTTAACACGGATCGGTCGTTTACAGTTGAACTTTAACAGAGATCGGCGGCTCGAAAAGCATAAATCATGTCCTGATGGCATATTTTACTGAATATTGGCGGATAACGATGGTCAGTAAAACTTTATTTCACACAGTGATGGTTAACGTTTAATGGTGCGATTAGGGGGGATTGACAACGATCCGTTACACCACAAGGTGCAATACAAAAGTGTATAAGACGTGATACTACCACCGGTGCCTAATGGAAGCTGAAGTAGAAAAGTAATATTGAGCACGATATTGAAAAATTTGTAGAAAGTTATATTGCACATAGATTAATTAAATTAATATCCATCAAGATTTTAAAAAAAATGCTGAGATGCTCGAGGAGCGACTGCACACCGTACAGCTTCATCTGCTCATCAGAAGCAGCAGGAGGAAATTAACTTTGTGATGTGAACGAGTTCGATGTCATCGGCCTAAATACATGTCAGTTAATAAGTAAAGTTTGTTTCTAAAGTAAGGTTAGTTAACATCAGATACTAGATGCTCGACCAAATGGGAAATTGCTAAACGTTAATCAATAAGCTTGAGACTAGTAGGATCTCTCTTAAATTAGAAATAATATGAACCTGCTTCACAATCTTCCATGACGCTTCTTAAACTCTCAAGTGCTGAACAGCACATTCATCTTTTGAACTAAATATAATTTATGAAACTCAAACAAGAAATGAAGTTCAATGATACGACTCACTGATTCTAACTGGACACATTCACACCTGGTTCATCGTTGTTCAATGTACTTTATTATTCACATCCTTCACTCATTCCATTCATTTGTATTAGGGGTGCAACAGATCACAAACCTCACGGTTCGGGTCACGGTTTGGATCACTTTTCGGATCAACAAAGAAAAGGGGAGGAGTCAAATATAACTTTGCTTTCCATTTATTAATTAAAGAACTTCAAGAACACTTAAAGAAAATAACTTTGGGCTATAGTCTTACATAACAACAAACAATATTGAAGATGTCCAATTTGAAACAAAATGAAATAAATAAAACATTCAAATATACTCAATTCTGTTAAGTTTAAGTGCAACATGAGGTATGTTGATATCCTCGTCCTTTGATCAATACTGAAAGAAAGAAACAGCCAGTCAGCTAGCTTCCACTGTTTACACTGAACTGAACTGCTCGTCAACAACTTGGGTCTATGTTTACTTCCTGTTAGGTTATGTCATTCAAATACACAATGTTTACCATTATTTTCAAAAAGATGAGAATATCTCCATTGCCTGGGGAGAGGGTAGACCTTTCTGTGGTGACTGGGATATTACTATTGGGCGTGTCTAGCTTCCACTCTACTGCTTCTGTCAGCACCTGCCCCAGGTGTGTGTCGGTGTGACTGTCACAGAGGGGGCGTGTCTGCAGCACCGGACTATGAATCCACTCCGCTGTGGTGAAAGCAGTCAGTCTCTTCCTTCTCATAGAGGTCTGGAACAGCTTCACACTGAAGTGGGTGCGTGAGTGGATTTCGTAGCGTGGCTCAAGCATTTTAACCAGATTTTGAAATCCTTTGTTTTCCACACCGGAGTGTCCCCCGTCACTGACAGATGGGATGGTGGCTCTTCATACGTGTGGACATGCCGATGTTTTGCCATTATCGTGTCTTTCTCTTTAAATAACGCCTACATATCGTAACGGTTTGTCCACCACCCTCATCCGTCATTATAAGTTACAGGGAAAACAAAATGCTCTTAAACGTGCGACTTAAATGACGCCGGGGGCTTCTCAAGTTCCTCCGCTCGCCATGACTTTCATCATTAAATGCTTCTAACCTGCTCCGTTCACGTGAACACACTACTGCTTTATATCTGTTCACTGACACTCTGCATTGATATTCGGGGACTTGTTACTTGAAAAGGAACAGCAGCAGTAGAACTTTATTACACACTATGATGATTACACTGTAAAAAAGAAAGAAAAACAAAAAAAATCCCCTATACACCCGACCACTGCAGAGTCATCAGAGAACTTCTGCAGATGGCATGACCCCGAGTTGTACTGGAAGTCAGTGGTGTACAAGGTGAACAGGAAGGGAGACAGAACAGTTCCCTGTGGGGCTCCAGTATCACTGACCACCGTATCAGACGGCACACGGCCCAGTCGGACAAACTGTGGTCTGCCTGTGAGGTAGTCAGTGGTCCAGGAGACGGTGGACGTGTCTACCCCCACCACCTGCAGCTTCTCATTCAGCAGCACTGGTTGGATGGTGTTGAATGCACTGGAGAAATCAAAGAAAGTGTTTCTCACAGAGCTACCGGTTCCATCCAGGTGCGACTGAGCTCGTTGCAGCAGGTAGATGATGGCGTCGTCTACTCCCACATGAGGCTGGTATGCAAATTGCAGAGGGTCCAGTGAGGATTTTACCTGCGGTCGGAGGTGGGCCAAGACCAGCACCTTCATCACATGTGATGTGAGGGCAACTGGTCGGTAGTCGTTGAGGCCAGATGTGTTCTTTGGTACAGGAACCAGGCACGACGTCTTCCACAGCACCGGGACTTCCTCCTGCTTCAGGCTCAGGTTGAAGAGGTGTTGAAGGACATTAGACAGCTGGATGGCGCAGGTCTTCAGGACCCTGGGGCACATGATGCTACACTCTCGGTACTCTCTCTGATTCTTTACCAGCGCGCCGAGCTCGTCCGTTTTATTGGCAAAGGACCTCACGTTCGCCATTAAAATCGCCCGCACCGATGGTTTATATTTCCTCCTCTTTGCCTTCAACTTAGCGCCAGCTCTGCAACCCCGCCATCTTCTCCGCAGTTCCTCCGGGATTTCAGGCCTTGTGCCGGGCGGCGGCGGCGGCGGCAGCAGCAGCGGTCCACTCGGCGCAATCAGCTGGTCGCAAGAGTAAACAATTCCCCCAGTCCATTGTGCGTGGCTCTCTGTTACAAGGAGGGAAAAAAGTTTTTAAAAAACAGAAAAGCCACTAGAAAAGTTGAAAAAAAAGTTCTGGTCTATTGCCTGACTGTCACTTAAACAAAACGCTAAAGAAAAAGCAAAACCGAAGAGAGGAAAAAAGACAAAAAATGAAAACACACGGGGAGCTGCTGCCACTGGCACGGCACCATCTTTCCTTGAATTGATCGATCAATAAATATTTAAATTATTAACTTGATCAGGTAACTCAGTGGTTCTCAAACTGTGGGGCGGTATTGCAGGTGGGGCGCAGGGGGAAATGCAGAATTTTTTTATTTCAAGAACTTTATTCATACCTGCAAACTTGTCGCTTTTCGGCGAAATTCGCCATTTTGAATCAAAATATATCATCCACGTGAATCGTGTAGATCCGTAGAGTTTTTTTTTGAGGGGGGTCAACTGGCCAGCCAGCGTTTCTCAGATTGAATTGAGACGAGGAGAAAAGGTGATGTCGTGATCTTCACAATAAAACATCTTTGATGTGACGTGTCGAGTCTTGGCCAATCAGCGCTAAGATGTCGACACCGTCTTTCACTCCGTTAAAGTTTAAGTTACGTTATGTCCCGTTACCGTGTTCCGGTTCAGTTCACGCGGTCACTCATTAACGTTAGACCGGAACACCGTCGCATCTGGTTGCAGGTTGTTTGTTTTAACTCAAAGTAGAATGAAAGGCCCAGATAGTGATGAGGTCAAAGAGCTTCAGGGAGAGGAGGCTGTCTGTAGCGCAGCTTGACGCAGGGCTGAGATGTGAGTGGAGCTGGGCCTGGATAAAGGTGGAGGTCTAAACAGACGTGAGTACAGCTTCCTGCTGTCAGTGTTTTAAATGCATTGATAAGGCAGGGTATGCTACATGCAGCCTCTGCTCCAAGGAGATGAACTACAGCAACAAGGGCTCACATGTCCTCTCATCACACTGTTCACTGTGATGACCACAGCCAGTGGGCCAACAGTCCCAACAGTCCCACGTGCTGTTAAATCAGCTATTTTACTTTTATGAATGCTACATTTTAAAGCTCATATTTAAAATAAAATGCTCCTGATGTGTGTGATCATATGGCTCACACATATCTGCATTCATTTTGTTTCGTTTTTCACAGGTTGCATTTGCATTTTATTTGTTTTTGTCTGATGGAGCGATCTGGTTTACTTGAAAGTGATTGCAATTTTCTTTATTCTATTATTTGAAAAAGCACAGACGGAGGAGTCACAAAATGTTGTTATTTCAATAAAAGTTCAACATGGAGCATTTTGTTACAATTTTGTTGGGGTGGTGGGGCATGAACATTTTTCTTCCTCCAAAGTGGGGCGTGACAGAAAATGTTTGAGAACCACTGAGGTAACTTGTGTGTTATGAAATAATTAGTCACTGTACACATGCCAAGAAATTATTTCAAAATTGTGTGGCCTCCTAAATTTGATCTAATGTTATTTATACTGATTGTGTCTGATAGTGTCATCAATCTCATTCACCTTTTACACCAATTCATGGGTTTATGATTCACAATTTTGATTTATTAACCTTCATTACATATTTTGATATTTATTCATTATTAAATCTTCTACAAGCTACAATGCAGAACTACGGCATTGTGATATTGCAGGTACAGTACTTACAGCTATTGTACAGAGACCTGATCAGGTTTCTTTCGAAGTTCATTAACAGTTTTTGAGCTGAACAACAATTCTCTATAACGTTTGTATGTTTATGTTTTCCTGCAGACGTCCAGCAGCTGTTGGTGGTTAAAGAAGAACAGCAGGAGTGGAGCTCCAGTCTGGACCAAGAGGACCCAGAGCCCCCACACATTAAAGAGGAACAGGAGGAACTCTGGACCAGTCAGGAGGGAGAGCAGCTCCAAGGTCTGGAGGAGGCTGATATCAAGTTTCCATTCACTTCATTCACTGTGAAGAGTGAAGATGATGATGAAGAGGAAGCTCATTCCTCAAAGTTTTATCGAAGACAAACTGAACAGATGGAAACAGAAGCTGATGGAGAGGACTGTGAAGGACTAGATTCAGCCAGGAACTCAGATCCAGATAGACATCCAGAACCAGATACTGTTGACAAGTCTGGAGACTCTTCTGAACCTGAGACTGAACACAGTGGTGATTGGACGGAGACCAGAGAACCTCAGTCAGGTTTAAACTCTGTGAATAATGATGAAGCCGCTGTCAGTGAATTTACATGTAGTACTGGTGAGAAACTTTTTAGATGCTCTGAGTGTGGGAAATTATTTGGCTTCAGGGGAAATCTGAAGATACACATGAGAAGTCATACGGGAGAAAAACCTTTCAGCTGTTCAGTTTGTAAGAAATCTTTTACACATAGTAGAAGTGTACAGAAACACATGAGAATCCACACAGGAGAGAGACCGTTCAGCTGCCCGGTGTGTGAGAAAGGTTTCATTGAAAGTGGAGATCTGAAGAGACACATGAGGATTCATACAGGAGAAAAACCTTTCAGCTGCTCGGTCTGTAAGAAATCTTTTACTCAGAATGGAAGTTTACAGAAACACATGACAACTCACACAGGAGAGAAACCTTTCAGCTGCTTAGTGTGCGGTAAAGATTTCACTGAAAGTGGACATCTGAAAAGACACATGATAACACATGGAGGAGAGAAACCATACAGCTGCTCCGTTTGTAAGAAATCTTTCACACATAGTAGAAGTGTACAGAAACACATGAGAATCCACACAGGAGAAAAACCTTTCAGCTGCTCGGTGTGTAGCAAAGGTTTCATTGAAAGTGGAGACCTGAAGAGACACATGAGGATTCATACAGGTGAAAAACCTTTCAAATGCTCGGTCTGTAACAATGCTTTTGCACAGAAAGGGTGTTTACAGGCACACATGAGAATCCACACAGGAGAAAAACCTTTCAAATGCTCGGTTTGTGATAAAAGATTTGTACGCAAGTCAAGTCTGAAGGCACACATGATAACTCACATGAGCGGGAACTCCCTTTAGTTCTGTTTGCGATGAAGGTTCTCTACTAAAGGTCAATCTGACACACCACATGACAATCCACACGGGAGAAACAATCTAATGTGATGACTAGAAAGTTGCTTAGTGCAGATTCTGGAACTGTGGACTTTTTTAACACAATGCAGCCTAACACGACAGTATATACCTTCATACATAAGGCTACTATTTTGTTCAAATTCACTGTTTATTTAGCTTACGTCTCCCTATTTCGGTGGGCGGGAGAGAAAGAAAACGCTGATAGCTTTTAGTCGCTATCTGCAGCAGGATTAGCCTCTTGGAGAGCGCCGCGGTTGGTGGATTGTGAGTCTTATTTTCACAACGAGGTCGAGTAGGTGCTGCTATTAAATTTATGGTTAATAATGATCAGTCACAAATTAATTTTCTTGACATTCAGATTATTAAAGAAGAAGACAATCTGAGGAAGAAACCAACAGACACGAACACATTACATGGCAGAAGTTTTCTTCCTACTGCTCTCAAAAAACAGTCTCGAGTACGCCGCACTTGTAGCTCAGATGAGTTGTACTTTACACTTTGTGGTGACATGTTTGATATATTTAGAGATAGACAGTATGAGAAAGCCTGGATCCAAAATGCTGTAGAGAGATTCTAGAATTTCAGCCAAAGTGAATGTCCCACAAGAAAAGGACATTTTTTGGGGATGAATTTCAGGATATTGTCACGCAAAACTGGCGTATTTTGAAAGATGATGCTGATCTTAAATCAGGTTTGAAATATTCTCATTCGCATTGTTTACAAACCGGCTCCGAACATTTGTGATCTTATAGCCGAGCTTCCACCAGAAGCTCATCGGCCTTTCAAGTTGGTTGTCACAAGTGTGCGCCCAATGTAATTCCACTTTAAAATGTCACTTATGAATAATAACGCTTCGAGGTTGGCGGATCGAACCCCGGTTTTTGAGAGAGACACTGAACCCCAGGTTGCTTCCTGGTCGCTTCTCAGTTTCCCACTGCGCCTAATAATGCTCAGGATGGGTAAAAAACACAAGGCAAAAATCATGTATATACTTGTATGTAGAAAATGACATTTGTAATTGAAAACATTTCCCGTGTCTCCGTTTAGTCGCCCATCCTCACGCACCTTTTTGTTTTGCCCACCAGGTGTCCCTGTCTCTCCTGTATATTGTTTTTCATGGTTTTGAGATTTGTTGTTATGATTTAGGTTAGATGTTTTGCTGTCAATTTTAATAGCGCTTGACTACTAATAGGCATCCCCAGCTGAGTACATACTGTCATGTCAAGTTAATGTATCTGTATGTATTTTAAGAAAAATAATTAAATCACATTGTGTCGTTTTGCATTGTTTAGGGAGCAGAGGTGCAGTGAAAAAATAAATGTGTGTGTGTATGTATATATATGTATATATATATATATATATATATATATATATATATATATATATATACTGTACGTATATGTGTGTGTGTGTGTATATATATATATAGTCTTCTGCAAGAGCAAATAAAATCTGTAAAACAAACCCTTGACTCGTCTCTTTCCATGCCCACATCTGTTACATATTGAAAAGATGGAAAGTAACTTATGATGCAACTGCGGATGTCACTGACGAAGGTCTGCCATGGAGAAACTACAACAAAGGACTACAAAAAGGACAACTAAAACATGACCAAAATAAATATATTCTACTGATGAATGCAGGTTTTATAAAAGCTCCTTCGTTAACAGGCTGTTTAAAGCAGTTGTGGTTGTATATTATATATTATATTTACTCGTGTTTTGTTTTTAACTGTTTAATAATCTATCATAGGCCGAGCTTCTTTAGTTGTTTACTGATGCTTCTTGTTATTGAGAATGACTATTTGTTCATTGACAGTTCGCTTTATTTACTGTTCATTTTACTTCATATTCTTGTTTTTTTTAAAGGTATTTGTTACATGTTTGAAGTAAATAAATACATATGAAACAAAAGGATTGTCACTGTCTATTCATATTCATCAACATGCATCTCATTACTTTATGACTGTATAATTGTTGAACCTGTGATGAAGATAAACATATCGTTTGTTTTCATGCTGTGTCACTTTAAATGTTGCCGCCGCAAGGAATTGTAGGGCGGCATTACCTCCTTTCCTTTCGAAAAGGAAGGTGCAGTGTTTCCTCTGCAAAAGGAGCTTAGAAAGGAAGCATTGAAACACTTTCCTTAGCATTTAGAGCAGAGGTCTTCAACAGGGGGTCCGTGAAATTTTTGGTTGATTAGACAATTAAAAAAATAATAATATATATTTTTTTTCTCTAAACATGAATATGTCTATTTTAATAGTTCAGTATTGTATGCATGATAACAGGTATGTTTCTGCATGGCAGTGGCACTAATAGGTCATCACTCATTTTTCGTTTCCACATGTATGTTTAAAACATCAGTGTGAATAGCTTGTATGCATGATTACCATGCAGTTGACAGACTGTTGATATTGGCATTGGTATCAGTTGACAAGGTATGTTTATAAATGGCAGTGTCACGGCCTCCCTACTCACTGTACCTTGCACATGTTTAAAATAAAAACATGAATATATGAACCTGTGTATTATTTGAATAGCTTACTATGAAATGCACAATAAAGAGGTATGTTTATACACGGCACTAGGCCCAGTTTAATATAAAACACAATTTTATACAATATATATAGTCGGGGGTCCCTGCTCCATCTCTCTATCAGTTTGGGGGTCCTTGGCCTGAAAAACGTTGAAGACCTCTGCTCTACAGAAACAAATAAATGTTAGAAAACAATCTCTTGAGTCGTCTCTTTCCATGCCCTACCCACAACTGTTACATATGGAAAAGAAGGAAGGTAACTGAAGATTGAAATAATAATTTACGATTTTGTATTAGTTTAAATACTTTTATTTTGAAGGTAACATACCACGTGTCAGCGAACCCGGATGTTCTTCTGAGAACAACATGGCGCCTAACGTTGTTAGCAGCAGCAGCGTCTCTTTGTTGTGCTGATAAAGTCTCAGTTAGCTCCATCAGTACTGATCCATCAGAGTCTCTGTGTGTCTGGATAAACATGTCTGAATGGACTTTTAGCTCTTCACCTTTTTTTCTGGATGTTTTTCCTCTGACTCATCTCCCGGTAGCCTACAAAGCTATTGAAGTTACCTTAGCATGCTAGCTGGAAACAGACCGACGGGGACGGAAGTGATCCACACAGCGCTAGTCAGAGTTTAATGAGAGTAAACGGTGTTTGTGACGCAGTTTGTGTGGATGTGAGAACATGTCTAAAGTCCAAATGCTGAGATGTTTAGTCAACCAGCGACTAACTGCGGCTGCTGAAGAGATATTTGGTGTGTTTGAAAGAACGATAGCAGAGTACGAGGAGGAACTCTCTCGTTCAAAAGAGGAGAACGAGCGACAACGGAAACTACTGGACGGTGATTTCATCCCTCAGCTTCGGTTACACAGAGCAGGTTGGTTCTCTCTCACTCTTCAAACACTGTTCACACTGACATCAGTCCAATGTGGGTCAACTTTAGGGTCCCAGTCTCCTCCTGCGGTCAACTCAGCAGCGTCTATGTACTGAAATTCACGGTAAACGCATTCAAATGACAGAGATCGGGAGCGAAGGACTTTGCAAAGTTAGCGGAAAGATTAACGTGAGACAACATCCGGATTTCAAAATAAGATGTCAACTAAGATGGAAATATTAACGTGATACAACATCCGGTTTTCAAAATAAGATGGCAACTAAGCGTATATACAATATTATGTGTAAATAAGATTAAATGAATAATATTCACATCAAGTATAAAACATGTTACCTGCATCTCGTGAGTTAAAGGGAAAATACAACTAAATTGTGGATGAAGTGTCTTTATTCTTTGATTAGTAATATCTGACTCACTAATATGTATGTGTTCAGGACACTTATGACCCCATCCAAACAAAAATCAAACATCTTAAATATACCAATTAAGATATTTTATGAAGTTAAAACTGTGAACTGAAATTGTACCTTCAAATAGCTAATTTCTGAAATTCTTAAGGTGCTATAAAAATATTTTTCCCAACATTTCCATACAATGACTGATACATATGTGTTCAGGTGATCTTTGACTCTACCAATCCTAAAATAAAACTTTTTCACTGTACAAATCAAAAGATATTTCAAAGTAAAAGTCATACATTTGTACCAAGAAAATATCTAATAACTGAATATTTGAAGTGTTATAAAAATTATTTTCTCAATAATTCCAGACAATGACTGATGCATATGTATTCAGGACATCTCTCACTACAACCATACTGAAAGTCAGACATTTGTACTGTACCAATTTACATATTTTACAATGTAAATGTCTTACATTTGTAAATTCAAAAAGCTAATTTCTGAATATTTTAGGGTGCTAAAAAATACTTTTCTCAATAATTCCAAATAATGACTGATGCATATGTGTTCAGGACATCTCTGACTCATCCCATAGAGAAAATCAAGCAATTTTACTCTACCAATTTGGAGATTTTTCCAAATTAAAAGTCCTACTTTTGAATGTTTAAAAAGCTATTTTTTTTAATATTTGACGTACTATGTATTTTCTCAATAATTCCACACAATGACTGATGTGTCCAAGACAAATTTGACTACAACCCTACAAAAAACATTTGTACTGTAACAATTAATAGATTTTTCAAAGTAAACGTCTAACATTTGTACATTAAAAAAGTAAATCAGGACATCTATGACTCCAACCATAGTAAAAAATCAAACTTTTATTTTACAAATGAAAGGTTTTAGAACGTTTAAGTTATGTAATTATGAACATCAAACATTTTCTAATTCAGAAATTAGAATAAAAAAAATAAAAAAAACAGCACATACTTTTAGTTCAACAATTGGAGACAAAGACAACAATTATTGTTACATTATGTACTGATTATTACATTATGAGCTTTTAACAGATGTCCTGAACATATATGCATCAGTCATTGTCTGGAATTATAGAGAAAAATATTTTTATAGCACCTCAAATATTCAGTTATTAGATATTTTCTCGGTACAAATGTATGACTTTTACTTTGAAATATCTCTTAATTAGTACAGTACAAATGTCTGATGAGGGTCCTCATGAACAGGACTCCAGTGGAAATTTTAGCTAACTATTGAATGACATTTTTGCAGATTAAAATTATTATTTGATAATATTGTAATTTTCGAACCTCCTTTTTCAATAAAAAACAGTACAGCAGTGTAACTTCAGATTTTATTATAATTGTATTTCATATAATGTAAAAAAAAAAAAATGACATTTTTGACTTGTTATATCAAATTGGACAAACTATTGCCTAAATATAGGTCCATCTCCGGGCTTTTTTGGCTATCCAAGCACCCGTACCGTAGCACCACGAATAGAAGAGCATTACATTTCAAGCGCCGGCTGGCTTGACCGAGATTCCGAGGATGACGGCTCACTTGACCGCAGTCTACAGTGGCCCAGAACGGACAAACCAAACACTGGCTCTACAGAGAGCCTTTCGCGGTTTTACTTTACCTGAAGGCCACCGTAGTTCTCCGACACACCTTGAAAGGTATTCAGTTGGTTGCAATCTTCAACCTCACCACTAAGATGCCAATACATCCTACACACTGCTCTTTAAAGTTAAAAATATGTAAGTTTAATTCGGAAAATTTACTACTTAAGGCATTAAAAGTACAGTGGTATTAGGCTATATATATTATACCATTATCTTATTATTACTTGTGTATTCATGTAAACGTTTTAGGATTTAGATATATTTCCGTTTGCTCAGGTACAGGACAGTACAGATTTGTGTCATTAAAGCAGCACATTTCATCGTTTAATATTTTTGTTATTCTATAGTATTGTTTGTATTTTTCATTTGGTTGTATGTTAAAAGAGAAAACCTACCCAGACACAAATAGGGCTGTACAAAAATATCAATGTATCGTATGATCGGAATATTTTTTAAGCAATATTGTGTCAACATTTCCGCAACTACAATCTTTACATTTTTAAAAAAATCCTGTTTTAAACGGATTTTAAATTGCCTCAAATCCCTTTGTGTCAAACAATCTCTTCCTCCGCTCCTGTAATGTTAGATGCTGCTGACTTTTGCCTTCCAAGCTCAGGCCAGTGACCTCCGCCGGGCCTGTCGCGTGATCCGGCCAAAATCACAACACGGCGTCTCACAATCAAGTGGCCATATTCTCTAGAGCGGCGCTATGTGATCCCAAATCATGCCATCACATGATGGATGTAGCAGTGTAGTGCCCAGGATTTACGAAGAGGTGAAGAAACGTGTCGAAACATTTCTCCCCCCCTGCAAAAGAGAGTAGCTCTGACGTACGATGTTAAACACTAGACCACCGAGTCCAATGTTACGACTACGTCACACCACATCAAGACACCACAGCACGAGAGCCGTACAGGCAGTGACATCACAGAGGTACTGAAAAGTGAACCTGGGGGAATGGGACATGAGTGGGAACGACCCAGCCATAGTGACAGACAACTTTACTTAATGCACTATATTTCATATGATGTTTATGGCATCTACATGTTAAGAGTGGTCAGAGACACAATAAGAAACGAATACAGTATTTTATGTTAAAATTAAGTTGTGGCGAGTGGATTTTAGTAAAAAATAAGTGTTCAGTGACACAATGAGAATACAACATGCATTTTATTTCCATATCATTTTTTATGGCAAATTTATTTCAGTTCTCTGTTTAGTGACTGTGTGCAACACAAATACCTTTTTGAAGTAGTTTTGATGCAATTTGTCCGCTGAGTCATCAATATGTGATGTACATATTAGACCAACCAGCTGGTACACAGTTATTTGTAGATTTCAGCAATTTGTTTTTGTTATGTAGTAAAATTGGACTACGATCTGCATTTTGTTGTGCAACCCTGTTGTACAATGACAACAAAAATAACCTTGTAACTTGTAACCTTGGATCACAAAACTACAACAATACCGATCTGTTTTGTCCAATACGGCTAATTGGCTATCGGTATCCATGACAATAAAATGTGATCGGGGCATCTGTAAAAGTTATATTTATTGTCCTATTTATTCTGCTGAATCAAAACCGTGACACAAACGGAACCAAGTCATGTGATCCGTTGCACCCAGAGCAACGGGGTCCAAGTGTTCAAATATGCTTTGAGATAACCATCCACACCTAAATGCTCCGGTCAAGGTACAAAAGAATGAACTAGATATCTGGATATAGTCGATGGTAATGAGCATTTTAATTAATTAGCTATTTTAGAAAAAAAAATTCTGTAAAGTCTGTATGTGTTTTCTGTTTTACTGCAGACGTCCAGCAGCTGTTGGTGGTTAAAGAAGAGATTCCCCCTGAGCAGCGGGAGTGGAGCTCCAGTCTGGACCAGGAGGACCCAGAGCCCCCACACGTTGAAGAGGACCAGGAGGACCCAGAGCCCCCACACGTTAAAGAGGACCAGGAGGACCCAGAGCCCCCACACATTAAAGAGGAACAGGAGGACCTCTGGACCACTCAGGAGGGAGAGCAGCTTCAAGGTCTGGAGGAGGCTGATATCAAGTTCACATTCACTCCTGTGAAGAGTGAAGATGATGAAGAGGAAGCTCAGTCCTCACAGCTTCATCAAAGACAAACTGAACAGATGGAAACAGAAGCTGATGGAGAGGACTGTGGAGGACCAGAACCAGACAGGAACTCAGATCCAGATAGACATCCAGAACCAGAAACTGATGAGAAGACTGGAGACTCTTCTGGACCTGAACCTGAGACTGAATACAGTGGTGATTGGAAGGAGACCAGAGAACCTCAGTCAGGTTTAAACTCTGTGAATAATGATGAAGTTTCAGTCAGTGATTCAAGATGTAGTGCTGGTGAGAAACTATTAAGCTGCGCTGAATGTGAAAAAACATTTGGCAAGAGTCGAAATCTGAAGATACACATGAGAATCCACACAGGGGAGAAACCTTACAGCTGCTCAGTTTGTAAGAAATCTTTTAGAAATGGTTCAAAATTACATACACACATGAGAATCCACACAGGAGAGAAACCTTTCAGCTGCTCAGTTTGTAAGAAATCTTTCAGCCAGCGTTCAAATTTACATAAACACATGAGAAGCCACACAGGAGAGAAACCTTACAGCTGCTCAGTTTGCAGGAAATCTTTTGCAGAGAAACAAACTTTACAGAAACACATGAGAATCCACACAGGAGAAAAACCTTACAGCTGCTCAGTTTGCAGGAAATCTTTTGCACAGAGTTATGCTTTTCAGAAACACATGAGAATCCACACAGGAGAAAAACCTTACAGCTGCTCAGAGTGTGATAAATGTTTCACTGACGGTGGAAGTCTGAAGACCCACATGAGAATCCACACAGGAGAGAAACCTTTCAGCTGCTCAGTCTGTAGTAAATCTTTTTCACGTAGTGGAGGTTTACAGGAACATATGAGATTACACACAGGAGAGAAACTTTTCAGCTGCTTAGTTTGTAAGAAAACTTTTAAACACAGCGGAAGTATGCAGAGACACATGGTAACTCACACAGGAGAGAAATCTTTCAGCTGTTCAGAATGTGGTAGAGGTTTCACTGTTGGTGAAAGTCTGAAGAAACACATGAGAATCCACACAGGAGAGAAACCTTTCAGCTGCTCAGTCTGTAGTAAATCTTTTTCACAGAGTGGATCTTTACGGAGACACATGATACGTCACACAGCAGAGAACCCCCTTTAGTTCTGGTTTTGATAAAGTTGACATTAATTCCACTCCCTTACTTGTAAACAAGACCCTGAGATACTTGAACTCCCTCACTTGGGGCAGTGACTCACTTCCAAGTTGGAGGAAACTATCCACTGATTTATGTCAGAGAAACATGGCCTCAGACTCGGCGGTACCAACTCATCCTGACTGCTTCCCACTAGGCTGACAAAGCGTGGTCACGGTCCTAAGCAGGAAAAATTCCGCCGAACAAATCCAAAGAATCTCACCAACCACAACCAAGTGATCTCAAGTAAGAGGCTATTGTCTGGTCAGAGATAAGTAATAGTGTGTTTTTAAACTTGTTTGTTTTGTTTTTAAGTTTAACTGTTATATTTACTGTGTTATTGTGTATTTTGCGGACCACCGAGTCCCGTTCAATGCTGTGTAACATAACTGTTTTGCTTGTTGCTGCTGTAATTGTGTTCTACGCTGCTGAGCTTTGTTGTGTTTAAATCCGCCAACATGAGTAAAGTCGGTAAACTGTACTTTATTAGTCAAAGGTCCAGTGCCACGGCTGATGAACCTGAATTCTCCAGTCGGGTTTCTGTGTGATAAAATTACAGTTACTGTACTTTACTGCTGCGGTGAGGATCTGCCTCGTTTTGAGTGCTTTCTTCTTCTTCTTTTCAAACTGACCCACACATACACACATATAAACATCTCCTTTTGTAAATTCTGCTATTTTGCATTTTTAGAGGCAGAATTGCAGAAAAATACCAGAAAGCAATTAATGTTTGATACATTCTTTTCTGCAAGTGTGTTTTCATTTGTTAAATATTATAATTTCTCGTCTGTCATAATTTCTCACACACTTTTTACTTTAACCACCAGGTGTCCCTGTTCCTCTTGTATATTGTTTTTCATGGTTTTGAGAAAATGTGTTATGATTTAGGTTAGATGTTTTCCTTGATTATTTTTGTAGCCCTTGACTAATAATGTGCATCCTGAACCAAGTACATACTTTAATGTAAATCAAGTTTTTGTTGTTTCTTTGTGTATTTGAATAAAAGGAATGAAATCACACAGTTCTGTTTTACATTGCTGAGGGAGCAGAGGTGCAGGAAATGATCAGAAGGCAAATAATTGGTGATATTTTATCTTCTACAGCAGCAGTTCCCAAACATTTTTTAGGCCACGCACCCCCTTCTACATCCTGACCGGGTTCACGCACCCCCAATCCCCCACACCTTAAAAAAAGCAACAGAGCCTATTTATAGCCGCATAAAAATCGGACCAATGAGAGAACAGTTTGCTCGCGCGTGACGTTTGTTTACAAGATAAAAAACACAAAAATCTTCCTGCACTGTGCCTTCGAAAAGGTAACGGACGTACAGCAGAAGATTGGCAAGATTGGCCACATCTGTAGACTCGTCTACTTGCAGAGAGTAAAACTCACTCTTCTTCACGCGACCGACTAATGTAGCCAGGATGTCTTCGGACAAAGCATCGATGCGGCGCGACAGTGTTGTTGGACACCGGGATCACGTCCAACTTTTTTGCTTCTCTCTCTCCATCATACATTCCACCATCTCTTTGGCAGATGGCGAGCACACGTCTTCGGCGATTGTGTGAGGTAGCCCCTTTCTTGCTATTCTGTGACCAGATATGAAGCCCGCAGTGCGTTTTTTGTAGACTCAACTACGACTGCAGTTGTTTTGGGCTGTTTTGTAACTCCTCCAATTTCGATATAAAAAATGTAAGGGGCTTTTGACTTGCACTGGCATGCTTGGTGTTCAGGTGGCGACGTAAATAAGAGGGCTTCAGACAGCTGTTAGCCAGAACCTCACTGCACCAACAAGCTGTCTCCTAAAAATTACGTTCCCCCAAAACTAAAATGCATTCTCAATTACGTTTGACCAAAAACGTATTTTCTCCCTGATTACGTTTGTGTTTGACTTATTACATTGACTTATTACAAATACGTTTCTAATCAACATTTTAACACTTTAACCTTTTTTTCCCTCTCCACCACCGCCTCTCCTTCTCCCTATTACGCGGTCAGAATACTACCAAAACACGCCGCCTGTCTCCAGCAGAAACGCGCTCATCCAGGCCGAGCAACGAGGAACATTACACGGCTACAATACCTCCACAAAGGCCCGCGTGTAAAATCCGGGAGTAACCGTGACTCTCTTAAGGGTTAGGTTTGGGTGGGGACGTGGCTTCCTAGTGGTTATGGTTAGGGTTAGATGGATACAAATAAATAAAATATACCTACATAACACCCCGCCACTCTCGGCTCATACCTCCCCAGCAACGAGGCACATCACCCGGCCACAATACCTCCAGAATGTCCCCCTTGGTTTTATAGTTCCGAGTGGCGGGCGCTCACCCGTTGGCGCCGGACGCGAGGTCTCCAGCCGCCCCCGCCGTGAGGCACCCCATCGTCAGGTCTGTCAGCCCTCGGAACAGGCCACCAACAACTTGTGGGTGGCGGGAGTAGAGGCGAGGCAGATCACAGAAAAATAATAAAGACTAGAGTATGGCAAAGATATGTTGATGAGAAACGTATTTGTAATACGTCAAACACAAACATAATCCGTGAGAAAATACGTTTATGGTCAAACGTAATTGAGAATGCATTTTAGTTTTGGGGGAACGTAATTTTTAGGAGACAGGACTGCACCATTAGACCACCATTACATTTTTCCTCTAGCGCACCCCCTAGAGGCAGCTCTAGAGGCACCCCCAGGGGTGCGCGCACCACACCTTGGGAATCCCTGCTCTACAGGAACAAATAAATGTTAAACAATCACTTGAGTCGTCTCTTTCCATGCCCTACCCACAACTGTTACATATGGAAAACAGTGGCGGGCCGTGCATTTTATACCTGGGCCTTCACTGCCGTCTTACCACCTAATAACCTCATGATGGCGCCACAGCTACGGTTATTTGTTTCTAGGGGTGTAACATCACGTATTCGTTTTAAACCGTTCGGTACGAGGCTTACGATCCAAACAATAATACTGGTGCATTTGGAAAATGCAGAAGCTTAAATTGTGGTAAATATAACTTTTTCGGTGGATTCGTCGGTCTGTCTGTCTGTTTAGTTTCCGGGTCAGGGTCTGACCCCGGAAGCAAAACAAAACAACTGAGCCGCGAATGTTCTGCGAGGATATAACTAGCTTGGAAAACAACACGCACAAACTACATTCTCCCCGCAGCGTTTAGGCAGCTGTTCCCTACTGATTCAAACAGGGCTAAGCAATCGCCACACAATCCCCATTTCTCCAGACCATCGTTCTTATTTGTAAAAGAAAACAGCCCAAACAGATTAAATTATCCGGACCCTAAACCCACGCAGGACGGTATGTTTCGTAATTAACGGACAATGCATATGGTCAAAATCGATGTAATTAACACAATGACAAGAGCGAACTCGCAAGAAAGAATCACATTTATTTAAAACAAGGCATGACAAAACAATCCAGCAACACTCACGCTAAAGAGCAAGGGCCATTCAAATATTATTTACATCAGGGAACACTATCCATAAACGACACGATAGGCAAAATTAACACACTGCAGATGTAAAGAAAACAAAAGCAGTTTCACTTACCAAATGCTGTTCTATTTAAATACAAAATCCATCCTTCTGTCTTTGTTCACAAAGAGTTCAATGAGGCGGTTGTACAGTACATCCGTGCGTTTCAGTTCCAGCAAGAGGTCCCTTTCGATTGCAGAGAAGGCCTTGCAGCCCCGACGGCCCACCACTGATGGAAAAGAAGGAAGGTAATTGAAGATTGAAATAATAATTTACGATTTTGTATTAGTTTAAGTGCTTTTATTTCGAAGGTAATATATCACGTGTCAGCGGACCCGGATGTTCTTCTGAGAACAACATGGCGCCTAACGTTGTTAGCAGCAGCAGCGTCTCTTTGTTGTGCTGATAAAGTCTCAGTTAGCTCCATCAGTACTGATCCATCAGAGTCTCTGTGTGTCTGGATAAACATGTCTGAATGGACTTTTAGCTCTTCACCTTTTTTTCTGGATGTTTCTCCTCTGACTCATCTCCCGGTAGCCTACAAAGCTATTGAAGTTAGCTTAGCATGCTAGCTGGAAACAGACCGACGGGAACGGAAGTGATCCACACAGCGCTAGTCAGAGTTTAATGAGAGCAAACGGTGTTTGTGACGCAGTTTGTGTGGTTGTGAAAACATGTCTAAAGTCCAAATGCTGAGATGTTTAGTCAACCAGCGACTAACTGCGGCTGCTGAAGAGATATTTGGTGTGTTTGAAAGAACGATAGCAGAGTACGAGGAGGAACTCTCTCGTTCAAAAGAGGAGAACGAGCGACAACGGAAACTACTGGACGCTGTTTTCATCCCTCAGCTTCGGTTACACAGAGCAGGTTGGTTCATTAAACACTCAGCATCTTTAACACACAAAGTAGATGAGATGAGAACGTGCAGCGTGTTGAAATCTAAAATATGTTCACATCACATAAGAGAGTTAACGGAATTGTTTCCTGGTCCGGACAGTTTTTTTAGCGAACATTCCAATAAAATCTACATCTATTCGGACCAACTTCTATCCTCGTTGTAACCACTGGGTGCTGTTGGTTTAATCCTACCGACACAAACACTTAAAGGAATTATGGTGTTAATTTGTTTCATTTGATGACAGCAGTCAATATAACAACTGAACAATTATTTGAACTGTACATTGAACTAAACATCGGAACATTTATTTTTATGACAAAACCGGTCATCCGGTGGTGACTGGACTTTAACTGCTTGTCAGGGGCAGGGCGTGCAGCACTCGGGCTCTTTCTTGTATTTAGCAGGAGAGCGAGTTTTCCCATCTTCACCACGCAGATATTGTTAGTTATAGTCAGTTATTGTTATATTTCAGGTGGTTGACGCGACATATTTTCCAAAGCGCGCTCTCTGTCCGCTATTTTTTATATTATATTTCTAATCATAACAACCACTGCTGGCTTTCAACAAATGTACAGACAGTCTCTCTCACTCTCAAACACACACACCCACACACCCCAACATGATTTGCATCATTTACTAGATCATTGTGCATGAATATACTTTATGTAGCCTGGCATATAAAAAAAATATGTCTGCTGTTATGTTTCAGAGCTACAAACAAACAGCTGCCTACCTTTAACTAGCGCTACGATTCT
Source organism: Anarhichas minor (assembly GCF_050575085.1). Classification (NCBI taxonomy): domain Eukaryota; kingdom Metazoa; phylum Chordata; class Actinopteri; order Perciformes; family Anarhichadidae; genus Anarhichas; species Anarhichas minor. The sequence continues at coordinate 1,355,509 of NW_027466499.1, forward strand.
TTATTCGTTTTTTCCGGCTGCTTTGAAATTGGTAGGTTGGGCTGGATTCTACTGCCCTGACAGGGGGAGGTGAACCTCACCCATCAGGTGTTCCACATCGGCCAGCCTAGTAGACCTTACCCCGGGAGGCATGATGCTGCAGTTTATGTACAGGTTCTCCAAGAGGCCCTCCATCAGAGGCTCGAGGCCAAGACAAGAGGGTCAAAGGTCATGACCGTCTTCAGGCTGAAGAGGAGTCATACAGGTCTTACAGCCGGGAGAGACAAAAACGTTCAAGATACTTTCTCATTGGTGTACAAAGGTAATCGACAGTGATCAACAGCGTCAAACAATGATAATATCATTAATATCAATAATGGAGGTCAGCAAAAAAGAAGACTCCATCTCTCACCCCCTCTCCTTCCATTCATCAAACTAAACCAGGGAACAGCATATATCCCCATTTCTATCCCCAACACCATGTGACTCAATTACCGTAAGTGACCAAATAGGGTGTACAAAATGGCCCATGCTGTACCTGACTCCTACTCTAATGTTATAGAAACAAGAACAACTCCCGCAAAGAGAAACTTAGTATCACCGCCAGGTAAAACACATGTCAGTTTGTTTTAGTTTGAATGAGGTCTGAATATGTTCAACAAAATGTGCAACATGTCTCCCCACATTATAGGAAAGTAGTGATATCAATGGATTAGTTGTTAACATGAAATTACAGTTTTCTAAGGTGTGTATGTAATTTAGGGCTGCAACAACGAATCGATAAAATCGATTATTAAAATAGTTTTCATTATCGATTATCAAATTTCATTATCGATTCGTTGTGTCGCGCAATTATTACGCCACTCAATAAGTTGCGGAGATGTTTGAGTATAAAAAATTAAAACAAAAAAGAGCGGAGGTAGAGGAAAGACCGTCGGAGAGACCCGTAACGTTGTTCTGAAACACATGGCGGAGGCAGAGAAATCAGTACGACCTAATGCCGTGTTCACACCAAACGCCAGTCTCGCCGGGACTATTTGTGTTCATTCGCGCTGGACACGCCGGAGAGGGGGCGGGGTTATCGCCCTGAAAGCCGTTCAACTGTCCGCCATCAACCATGGAAAAAATAACCTATTTCTGCTTAGTACATGTTGTGGAAGTCACAGATATCCCGGGAAACTAAACGCCGTCATGTCTGGTTCATAACATTGTCCAGAGGAGCTCTGTGGATTTTATCGAGGTGTATTCACTGTGTCTAGCAAGCCACACGTCGCTGTTTAGCTCAGATGGGTCGGTGCTAGGCTATGCTAACATTGTAGCAGCTCCACATACAGCAGCGTCTATTCATTGTTTGTAACATATGGTTTACACACACACATTTATACACATAGTTTGGTCCGGTCTCTATTGATATGAGGTATCGTAGAGCTCTGGGTGAACACAGCCAGCTTGACAATCATAACAAGTTTGCGTTAGCTCGTTAATAACAGTAGTAAAGCAGGGGTGGTATAGTTTGCAAGACTAAAGACACGTTTTTATTCACTCGCCTTTGTTGGCCCATTAATATCCGATTCATCGATAAATCGAAAAAATGATCGCCCGATTAATCGATTATTAAAATAATCGTTAGTTGCAGCCCTAATGTAATTCATTATTTTGCACAGACGTCCAGCAGCTGTTGGTGGCTAAAGAAAAGCAGCAGGAGTGGAGCTCCAGTCTGGACCAGGAGGACCCAGAGCCCCCACATGTTGAAGAGCAACAGGAGGAACTCTGGACCAGTCAGGAGGGAGAGCAGCTTCAAGGTCTGGAGGAGGCTGACATCAACTTCTTATTCACTCCTGTGAAGAGTGAAGACGATGAAGAGGAAGCTCAGTCCTCACAACTTCATCAAAGACAAACTGAACAGATGGAAACAGAAGCTGATGGAGAGGACTGTGGAGGACCAGAACCAGACAGGAACTCCGATCCAGATAGACATCCAGAACCAGATACTAATGAGAAGACTGGAGACTCTTCTGTCACTGAACACAGTGATGATTGGAAGGAGACCAGAGAACCTCAGTCGGGTTTAAACTCTGTGAATAATGATGAAGTTCCTGTCAGTGATTCAAGATGTAGTGCTGGTGAGAAACTATTTAGCTGCTCAGTTTGTAATAAGTATTTTTCAGTGAGTGGACACTCTCAAACACACAGACACACCAACACTATTTGCATCATTTATTAGATCATTGTGCATGAATATACTTTATGTAGCCTGGCTTATAAAAAACAAAAAAATCTTTTTACTTTACTGATGTCTGCTGTTACGTTTCAGGGGCAACAAACGAACAGCTGCCTACTAGCACTACGATTCTTTGTTTGTTTTTTCACGCTTCTTTGAAATGTGTAGGTTGGGCTGGATTCAACTGCCCTGACAGGCGGAGGTGAACATTACATTACAGTCATTTAGCAGACGCTTTTATCCAAAGCGACTGACAATAAGTGTATTCAACATAAGTATTCAAGAGAGCTACTAGTCACCAGAAGTCATAAGTAGGCTACATCTCCTTTTTTTTAAACAAGCATCTAAGAGCATAACACAGAGCCAAAGTAGAGTGCAGAAACAAACGAAAACAATAAGTGCAACAAACTAATACGAATACAATAAGTGCTAAGTGGAAGGCTCAGGGTAGTACTTCTCGAAGAGGTGAGTTTTCAGCCTGCGCCGAAAGATGGGCAGCGACTCTGCTGTCCTGACCTCAGTGGGAAGTTCCTTCCACCACTGTGGGGCCAGGACAGAAAGAAGCCGTGATCGGGCGCAGGGACCTCTGACCGACGGGGCAACCAATTGCCCCAAAGCAGCAGAGCGAAGTGGTCAGGCGGGGGTGTAGGGCTTGACCATGGCCTGGCGATAGGAAGGAGCTGTTCCTTTTACTGCCCTGTAGACTAGTACCACAGTCTTAAACTGGATGCGAGCTCTTACAGGTAGCCAGTGTAGAAAACGGAGAAGGGAAGTTGTGTGGGAGAACTTGGGGCGATTGAACACCAGGCGAGCTGCAGCTTTGTGGACAAGCTCCAGAGGTCTGATAGCCGACGCCGGGGCTCCGGCAAGTAGAGAGTTGCAGTAGTCCAGGCGGGAGATGACAAGAGCCTGGATGAGCACCTGCGCCGTCTCGTCAGTGAGGAAGGGGTGAATCCTCCTGATGATGTAGAGCAGGAATCTGCAGGAGCGTGTAACTGATGAAATGTTTGCTGAGAATGACAGTTGGTCAATCAGGGTCACACCCAGGTTCCTCGCAGTCCGAGTTAGTGTCACCACGGTATCGTCAATGATGATGGACAGGTCTCTGTGCGGGCAACCCTTCACCTGGAGGAACAGTAGCTCGGTTTTGTCCAGGTTGAGCTTGAGGTGGTGTGTCGTCATCCACTTAGAGATGTCAGCCAAGCACGCAGTGATGCGTGCCTCCACTTGGGTGTCACCGGGGGGGAAATGACAAGACCAGCTGGGTGTCATCGGCATAACAATGGTAAGAGAAGTCATGCGAGCGAATAACAACCCAGAGATGTTGTGTAGAGCGATAAGAGAAGGGGGCCTAGGACTGAACCTTGTGGAACCCCCGTAGTCAGCATGCGTGGTTCAGACACGGCCCCCCTCCATGTCACCTGGTAGGATCGACCTGTCAGGTAGGAGGTGTTCCACCTCGGCCAGCCTAGTAGACCTTACCCCGGGAGGCATGATGCCGCAGTTAATGCACGGGTTCTCCAAGAGGCTCTCCATCAGATGCTTGAGGCCAAGACATGAGGGGCAAAGGTCTTGACCGTCTTCAGGCTGAAGAGGAGTCATACAGGTCTTACAGCCGGGGTAGATAAAAAAACGTTCAAAATACTTTCTCATTGGTGTACAAAGGTAATAGACAGCGATCAACAATGATAATAGCGATATTAGCGGTCAGCAAAAAAGAAGACTCCTTCTCTCACCCCCTGTCCTTCTATTCATCAAACTAAACCATGGAACAGCATATATCCCCATTGCTATCCCCAACACCATGTTACTTAATTACTTACTTAATAATTACCGTAAGTGACCAAATAGGGTGTACAAAATGGCACAGGATGTTCCCGGCTCCTACTCTAATGTTATAGAAACAAGAACAACTCCCGCAAAGAGAAACTTTGTCTCACAGCCAGGTAAAACATATGTCAGTTTTTAGTTTGTTTTAGTTTGAATGAGGTCTGAATATGTTCTCCAAAATGTGCAACATGTCTCCCCACATTATAGGAAAGTAGTGAAATCAGTGGATTAGTTGTTAACATGAAATTACAGTTTTCTAAGGTGTGTATGTAATTCATTATTTTCCACAGACGTCCAACAGCTTTTGGTGGTTAAAGAAGAGCAGCAGGAGTGGAGCTCCAGTCTGGACCAGGAGGACCCAGAGCCCCCACATGTTGAAGAAGACCAGGAGGACCCAGAGCCCCCACACATTAAAGAGGAACAGGAGGAATTCTGGACCAGTCAGGAGGGAGAGCAGCTTCAAGGTCTGGAGGAGGCTGATATCAAGTTCTCATTCACTCCTGTGAAGAGTGAAGACGATGAAGAGGAAGCTCAGTTCTCACAACTTCATCAAAGACAAACTGAACAGATGGAAACAGAAGCTGATGGAGAGGACTGTGGAGGACCAGAACCAGACAGGAACTCCGATTCAGATAGACATCCAGAACCAGATACTAATGAGAAGACTGGAGACTCTTCTGACACTGATGACAGTGGTGATTGGAAGGAGACCAGAAAACCTCAGTCGGGTTTAAACTCTGTGAATAATGATGAAGTTCCTGTTAGTGATTCAAGATGTAGTGCTGGTGAGAAACTATTTAGCTGCTCTGAGTGTGAGAAAACATTTGGCAAGTGTCGAAATCTGAAGAAACACATGATGATTCACACAGGAAAGAAACCTTTCAGCTGCTCAGTCTGTAAGAAATCTTTTGGACAGGGTGGACATTTAAAGAGACACATGGTAACTCACACAGGAGAGAAACCTTTCAGCTGCTCTGAATGTGGTAGAGGTTTCACTGAAAGTGGAAGTCTGAAGAAACACATGAGATTCCACACAGAGAAACCTTTCAGCTGCTCAGTCTGTAATAAGTATTTTTCAGTGAGTGGACATTTAGAGAGACACATGCTAACTCACACAGGAGAGAAACCTTTCAGCTGCTCTGAATGTGGTAGAACTTTCACTCTAAATGGAAATCTGAAGACACACATGAGATTCCACACAGGAGAGAAACTTTTCAGCTGCTCAGTCTGTAATAAATCTTTTTCAGTGAGTGGACATTTAGAGAGACACATGCTAACTCACACAGGAGAGAAACCTTTCAGCTGCTCAGAATGCGGTAAAAGTTTCACTCAAAATGGAAGTCTGAAGAAACACATGAGATTCCACACAGGAGAGAAACTTTTCAGCTGCTCAGTCTGTAATAAATCTTTTTCAGAGAGTGGACATTTAGAGAGACACATGCTAACTCACACAGGAGAGAAACCTTTCAGCTGCTCAGAATGTGGTAAAAGTTTCACTCAAAATGGAAGTCTGAAGAAACACATGAGATTCCACACAGGAGAGAAACTTTTCAGCTGCTCAGTCTGTAATAAATCTTTTTCAGAGAGTGGACATTTAGAGAGACACATGCTAACTCACACAAGAGAGAAACCTTTCAGCTGCTCAGAATGTGGGAAAAGTTTCACTCGAAATGGAAGTCTGAAGAAACACATGAGATTCCACACAGGAGAGAAACCTTTCAGCTGCTCAGAATGTGGGAAAAGTTTCACTGAAAATGGAAGTCTGAAGAAACACATGAGATTTCACACAGGAGAGAAACCTTTCAGCTGCTCAGAATGTGGTAAAAGTTTCACTGAAAATGGAAGTCTGAAGAAACACATGAGATTCCACACAGGAGAGAATCTTTTCAGCTGCTCAGTCTGTAATAAATCTTTTTCACGTAGGGGACATTTACAGACACACATGGTAACTCACACAGGAGAGAAACCTTTCAGCTGCTCAGAATGTGGTGAAAGTTTTGTGCTAAATGCAGAACTGAAGGTGCACATGGTATGTCACACAGGAGAGAACCCCCTTTAGTTCTGGTTTTGATGAAGTTGACATTAATTCCACTCCCTCACCTGTCAACAAGACTCTGAGATACTTGAACTCCCTCTCTTGGGGCAGTGACTCATTTCCAACTTGGAGGGCGGTATCCACCGATTCCCTGCAGAGAAACATGGCCTCAGACCCGGAGGTACTGACTCGTCCTGACGGCTTCCCACTAAGAGTGTTATACTTTCAGATATCAATATACTCGTTGCATGTAATCCCATATTACTTAGAGACGTTTCAATTATTAAATTGCTTTAATGTGTGACTTTCTATCATTTATCAAAATGTGATCATACGTGCTTGTAATGTTGACTGTTATGTTAAAGGTAATGAATTAAGTGAACTTTGGGTTAAACTCACTCTGACATGATTGAATGACAGCCAGCAGAGGAGAAAGATTGTAGATTCAAAAACGAACTATTGTCTTAGTTAGGGGACATCCTGTTCAGTGAGGGCTAGACAGACACCTTCTACAAAGGAGGGGGCTAGCAGAAAAGCATTCAACTTAAAAAGTAGGTATGTCAGAAGGGATAGGACTATTGGAACAGTTTTGTCCAATGATTTAAGAATGTTCTGTTGTCTACCTTATATGGACCCGGAGGTTGCAGAAAGCACCAACAAGAAGGGTACAAATAGGAGACAACAAAGGATCGAGGCTTCTGGACGCTCTTCCTAGAGATTTTAGGCTTTTTGAGAACTTGGTACATTTGAGATTTTGTATGATCTATTATTTCACTTTTATTACTCATTTTTGTAACCTTTTACTAAACTTATTGTAAAAACCAAATAAAACTGGATTGTATTTTGTGCATTCCAACCAAAGTCCAGTGTTGCTCATCTCTGGTGGGGCCCTCGTAGTCTCCTCAAGGTGAGGGAGCTCTTCCCCTGGGATAGGCTGACAGTAGTACATTTATTAGACATGTGATCTGAATGAGATTCCTGTTACAAGCTAAGGTAAGGTGGTGTTCAGCATTGTTGTGATTTACTAACTTTGTTGGCTCAGATTGATTCTGAAGCTCTGCTAATGTATCACATGTGATGTTGCAGTGTTTAATAATGTTTAGACATTAGCTGAGGTGTATTAGGAAGCAATAGGGGTTAGATTGGTATCTAAATTAGGGGTGTTAGGGCCAGGGTCCTGAAGCTGCGCTGAATAACGAGGTGAATAGCGAGGTTCCGAACCACACGGGGTTCCTCCTCCAGCGGTGGCCCTTTAGAGCGGGTCCATCCTGGAGTACATCCAGTCCTCCCACACCTGTTGCGCACACACACACTTAAATCCGTTGATATCGGTCAGTCGGGAAGGCCGACGTTTTTAGCCTGAAATAAGTGATACGACGGTGGCTAGTGGTATTAAGTTATCCTGGTTTTCGCATCTCTAAGAAGGCTAAGGCAGTCAAGCGTATAGATTTTGGGGGGTGCGTTCATTACTTAGGTCAGGTTATTGAACAAGCCATCTTCCAGCGCTTCATTCGCACTGGGAGGGGGTAACGGTTACGCAGCTAGGCTGTACACCTTTTCAGCAGCATTTCCTGTACCAACAACCAGGAGAGAGCTGCGCCGTTTCCTTGGGATGTCAGGATACTATAGACCAGGGGTCTCAAACTCCCGGCCCGCGGGCCGAGTACGGCCCGCCACGTCATTTTATGTGGCTGGCGGATTCGCGGGCCCCCTGCTATAGACAGTTCTGCAAAAATGTATCCTCTGTAGCAGCTCCACTGACTGCTTTAACCAGTCCCGCAAAGCCCTTTGTGTGGTCTAGTGAGTGCAAACAGTCTTTTGAAAGTCTTAAGAGTATAATGCGTTGCACTCCTGTCCTGACTGCCCCAGATTTCTCCTCGCCTTTCAAGCTGGAAGTTGATGGCAGTGCAGTTGGAGTTGGGGCAGTTCTTCTGCAAGAGGATGACCAGGGTATCGATCATCCTGTGAGTTACTTCTCACGGAAGTTCAACAAACATCAACTTAGGTATTCCACCATAGAGAAGGAAGCTCTAGCAATGTTGTTTGCCCTACAACATTTTGAGGTTTACCTTGGGTCAAGTGTTAAGCCTATTCAAGTTTTCACAGATCATAACCCTCTTGTGTTTATATCCGGAATGTATAACTACAACCAGCGTCTTATGCGTTGGTCTCTGATCATTCAAAACTACAACCGTGTCATAAAAAGGGGTCTGAAAATGTTCTTGCGGATACTTTGTCACGTGCGCTGTATTATGGGTGGGGGTGTTACGTGTTGTGTTTTCTGAACTTCTTTCTTTCTCTCTCCCTCATTTTCCTCTTCGGTGTCAATCAGTTGATTGGGTTCCACCTGTGGGGGCCGGTCGTGCTGCTTCATGGGTTGCACCAACTTCAGGCTGGCCAATCAGCAGAGTGAGAGCCAAGAATAAAGGTAGTAAAACTCAGGAGTCAACAGGGCTTCATTAGCTATGTCCCCAGTCAGGGTGTGCATCCTTCGGAGGACCCAGCCTTCGCGGTCTATGTGGGCCGGGTCCTTTGAGGACCGCAAAGGCTAGACCGTGCAGTCTCCGAAATGAGACGGCCTACCCTACAGAGGACTTCCTGTTTGCGTCGGGCGACTGTGGCTAAGTGGATAGCAGGGCCGTCTTTCAATCAGAGGGTCGGCGGTTCAATCCCCGGCTCCGGCTCTGCTAGTCGCATGTCGATGTGTCCTTGAGCAAGACACTAAACCCCAAAATTGCTCTCGTAGTTGTGCCTACGGTGTAGAAATGTGATAGAATCTGAATTGTAAGTCGCTTTGGATAAAAGCGTCTGCTAAATGACTGCAATGTAATGCAATGCGTCAACAGCTGTTCCCGCCCCCCTCTTGCTGCTCCCATCGCCTAGACTCCCTGCTCAGCAGGATTATATACATATGTATATATATATATATTTATAGTGTATTTAATGTAGTTTTATAAACTTTGTTCAGGAACAGGGCCATGCCCAGAACACCGCTCATTTCCTCTGCACAGAGTATTTGAGCACAACGAACTCGTTCACTCCCTCTTCGACTCTTGTCTTCACATGACGTACAACAGACACTCTCTAACTCAGCAGACGCTCCATCCCTACACCCCTCTACCCCCACCCCACATCCAGACGAGCAACGCTCTCTGACTCAGCTTTCATACGACTCAAGACAGACGAGCAACGCTCTCTGACTCAGCTTTCATACGACTCAAGACAGACGAGCAACGCTCTCTGACTCAGCAGACGAGCAACGCTCCATCCCTACCCCACGCTCCTACCTCAACCCCTACGAGCAAACGCTCTCCGACTCAGCTTCAAGCTTTCATACGACGCAAGACAGACGAGCAACGCTCCCTGACACAGCTTTCATACGCTTCAACTCGAGGCACGACAGACAAACAACATCTTAAAACCGCTTACCTTTCACAAAGGCTCTCCTCAACCCTTCCGGACGACCAGCCATATCCCGAAGCTCCCTCTTTTTCTCACCACGCTCGTCGCTAGCAACTTCGGCTGCGTTTAGCCATCCACATTCCCCGCAGCCCTCGATAACCATCCTCCGTCAACTCCGAAGCCGTCCGCCCCACCTTCCAACAGCCCGGGGGAAGGGAGATCCCGATTTGGAATCCCATCCTTCGACCCTAATCCTCTCAATTCTTCACCCACGCCGCTCTCCCGACAGCCGGCGTTCCAGGCGCTCGAATGACCGGTAAACCACCGTGACCCTCTTTCGCCATTCCGAGGCCCCGACGGTCTCTATATATTCCACTTCTCCGAGTGGACAGTCTCTCAAACGAAGAAAGCAATCATCCAATGCAACAGTCCTTTTACATCAGTCCGTTGCAAAGCGCAACTTTCCAAACTTTTCAAGCACCTGTAGCACAACACCCCTCTCACGCTCTGAGCCTCCACAGCACTTCCGGGTTCCCGGCGCCATGTCAGTCGCGCGCTGATGACGTCATGACGCAGCACACGGCGGAAGAAGCCCATCCATCTATATCAGTCCCTCCAGAGAGCCAGGTTGTATACTCTGATTGTGAATCTTTAATCTGATTTTAATACGGCCAATAAGTACCCTATTAGGGTAATGAGACCAGTACCAAGACTATGAATCGATCCTCTTCAAGACGAGCCACGATTAAATATCTGTCAAACCGCATGCGGGAGTCAGATATATGGCGTTCAGGAGAAGGTGTTTTAGTGTAAGTTAGGCTGCTGCTTCCAGTCTGCTGTTGGCCTCAACTTAGATATGTTTAGAGAAGGGCAGTCGACTGCGTCCTGCCTTAAGTCGTCCAATGCTATACTGACTCTGGCCGTCAAGCTCCCCCCGCGCCAGAGACATCTCCTCGCAATGTTTTTCCCCTCGCAATGTTTTTCCCCTTAACTTCACGATTAACCCAGGCACATCCATCCCCCCATCCTGGCATCCTTTCAAGTTCTGTTACTTCTCCCTTCCAGGTTCCACCCATCTCGGCCAACTTCGGCTAACTCCTCCCACCTCTAGCGGCTACCCCAGCTGCACAGACCGCTCCAACAACAGAACAGGTAGGCATATGGCACAGCTAAGGGAGCAGCTCGGGGTTGGGTTTCTTTCCACAGCTCCGCCAGCAGACATTTCAGCGTTCTCTGACTTATTCCCCCCCACCACCAGTTTCACTTTTAGCCACAGCTAACCCTATCCTCGGACAATTCTGAAGTTGTCGGTCCTTTGCCTTCCAACAACCCCAGGAGGAGATCCCCGAGGGATATCGTCCCTTCACAACGCCGCTCTTCCACCCCCTCGAGATCCAGCCGCTCAAGCAACAGCCAAAACCACAGCGACCCTTCTCCCCCACGCCAACGCTCCGATGGCCCCATACATCCCGCATTTCAGAGTGGACAGTCTCTCGACTGAAGTATGCACTCACCCAACTCAACATCCATTTCCACCAGTCCGACAGAAAAGCAAACTCTTCAAACTGCTCACGGCCGCTTGGCACTACACCTCCCTCGATTGCCGAGCCACCAGCGCCAGGCGCTACGTCGACGCCCAGACAAGCCCGGTCACTCACACCAGCCCCTCTAGAGGGCCAGTTCGTATCGCACCCCCTCCTTACTCTCTCTGCATCAGGGATATCGCACCCTGCAGCCTCTTTTCCCCAATCTGCATTTCCAACCCACGCACATGCATCCTTTCATCCCAGCATCTTTTCCTCTTCCCTCGCTCCTGCCTTTCCATTCAACACAACACAGGCTATCGACCACCGGTAACCACATGAACCTTGCCCAATTATCGAGCCATCCACACGCAATCCCCACATCTCCTGGGAATTGCTAAACAAGCTCCGTCACTGCACCCAAACAGCCACTCCCCACCTGAGCAGACATCACCAGCACCTCCAAGTCCTTACCACCGATCCCAACTACCGGTACCTTTTCGTTTCCTTCGGAAGGACGCGTACTACTCCGCCATGCGTCCGTCCAAGAGCAGCCGGAAAATTGCTTACCTGAATCCGGACAAACATCTTGTCACCGCAACCTCGGTGCATCTCTTAATTCTACTGTCTTAATCACCACGGTCATTATTGCGCTACCTACTGCCACACACTGGCACGGAAGAGTATTTAATTACGTAGCCAGCTACTATGTTGCAGGCCCAGACGCTCAACCATAGCCTTCTTCAAACCCAGCACACGGTCTAAACACTCGGCTTTCCTCCACCAGATAAAATAAATAAATAGAATCAATAGATTAAACAAAATCCTCCTTGCCACACATCCCGTTAGTCCCCGCCGCCGTTACAAACCTCCATGACCACGTCACACTTGACGAAGCACGTAAACCGAGCTAAACTGACACCAGTTCTTCTCGGCATCTCCATCTTCCACGACGAACACATCACTAAGCCGGAAGACATCCAGCTTTTCACAGACGCAGCACCCTCGATCAGCGTCGACGGCTTCTACAGTGACAATCGGTCCTTGGCCGCTTGAATTCTCATCCCCCACACCTTCCTCCGCGATCTACGTAACGCATTCCATAGTCATAGTAGCCATTCTTTTGGGGCATGAACGGTCTATTAAGACCTTACCATCCACTCGGAATATAGCGCCTAAACGGCTGCCCCTCACTTCGGACCTCCTCACCTGCGGCATCCTCACCCTCAGCTCAGGTCATCCGTCTCCCTTCATGGACAAAGCATTAAAGTCCACGCTCTTGCCAGCTTCTTTCGCTGCTCCGAGTTCGCCGCCTTGAACTCCATCCGTCCCGACATGCCACCGCGTCAGACATCACATACATCCTCACGACACAGTCGTCTATCACCTCAACTGCCGCAAGACCAACCAATACGGTCCACCTCAACCCATCTACCGTTTCCGACCAGACTCTTACTCGAGTCCGTACGAACACATCCGCGACGACCTAAACTCAAATTTCAGCCAGCCGAACTCCCCGCAAGATCCCTGTTGCGGTCTCGGGCTCACCACCACTTTCGCCATATCTTGGCCCGATCCACCGCTTTCAAGCCAAGGAATTTCCGACCACACCCTCAAGATACGCGATTGTTGGTCTTCCCCCGCGTACCTCTCATATGTTCGTTACAACCCGAACGACTCCAGAAACTGCCATCGGCATCAGTCTTTATGGAGCTATCTTTTGGGGACTCTGCTCCGCCAGAGCTTCCGAAGAGACGGCCCCCACCCTACAGTCTGCAGTCCCCCCATTCCCGCCAATCGCCTAACCTCCTTTCTACATTACATTACATTACATTACAGTCATTTAGCAGACGCTTTTATCCAAAGCGACTTACAATTCAGAGTCTATCACATTTATACACCGTAGGCACAGCTACGGGAGCAATTTTGGGGTAAAGTGTCTTGCTCAAGGACACATCGACATGCGACTAGCGGAGCCGGAGCCGGGGTTCGAACCGCTGACCCTCTGATTGAAAGACGGCCCTGCTATCCACTTAGCCACAAATCGCCCAAACCTTCTACAAACCCTCCTCGTTTCTTCTTCCTGACATCCCTTCATCCCTCTACCCTTCATCCCTCTACCCTACATTCCTTCATCCCTCTACCTCGACCCCTCATCCCTCATCCCTCTACCTCGACCCCTCATCCCTCTACCTCGACCCCTACCCCTCATCCCTCTACCTCGACCCCTACCCTTCATCCCTCTACCTCGACCCCTACCCTACATCCCTTCATCCCTCTACCCCTACCCTACATCCCTCTACCTCGACCCCTACCCCACATCCCTTCATCCCTACACCCACATCCCATCATCCCACTACCCTACTCCCCTTCATCCCTCTACCCCTACCCTATATCTATTTCATCCCTCGACCCCTTCCCCTTCTTGAATCTAACAATCTTTCCACTATGCAATAAACCTCTCAAAACTCATACTGTTATTGGCGTGGTCCTTGTTAGTGAATATATATATATATATATATATATTTATAGTGTGTGTATATATATATATATATATATATATATAATCCCTGCTCAGAAGGATTATAAATATATACACATAAATACATTAAACTAAAACATTTTCAGTATATATACTTTGAAGTTTTTAGTTTAGTGTTTGTAATCATATATTCAAAAATTCAGTTTTTCTAAATTAATAATCAGTTAATTAAATCAGTTACTATGTTAAATAACACATTTTCAGTTGTAGTTCTTGCAATTAAAACAATGTATTTATCAATAACTTTATTTTATTTCATTCACACATACATATATATTCACATGTACATATATATATAGCAATCCTAAGGCAGAGGAAATCAATCAAGACAGTTAATATTAACAGCAGCAAAACAAATGTCAGCAAACGTGTTTATTAACTTGCAGTAACACATGTGCATATACTTTATATTTTTTAAATAAGTTGCTGTTAAAATGAAGGTTTTGCTGATTTTCTGTAATTATTAGGTACCATTTTTATCACTGCAGGCCATCCTGTGTCGTATGACAATAGATGCATAGATTAGATAAATACTGCATAGATGTTCTCATTCATCTTCTTCTGTCAATTCTGCTATTTTGCATGTTTAGAGGCAGAATTGCATAACATACCAGAAGGCAATTGATGTGTTTATGCATTGACTTCCTCAAGTATGTGTTTTCATTTGTTAAATATTATGTTGTCTCTGTTCTGTCACTCAGTCCCACACACTTGTTACTTTAACCACCAGGTGTCCCTGTTGTTCCTCTTGTATATTGTTTTTCATGGTGTTGAGAAAATGTGTTGTTATGATTTAGGTTAGATGTTTTACTTGGTTATTTTTGTAGCCCTTGACTAGTAATGTGTACCTTGAACCGAGTACATACTGTGATGTGAAATTATTGTATCTGTGTGTAGTTGAATGAAATCACACAGTTCTGTTTTACATCGTTGAGGGAGCAGAGGTGCAGAAAATAATCAGAAGGAAATTAATTGGTGATATTTTATCTTCTACAGAAACAAATAAATGTTAGAAAACAATCATTTGCGTCGTCTCTTTCTATGCCCTACCCATACCTGTTACATATGGAAAATATGGAAGGTAACTGATGATTGGAATAATCATTTACGATTTCTTATTGTAGTATGTAGTATTCTAGTGCTTTTATTTTGAAGGTTACATACCACGCATCAGCGGAACCGGATGTTCCTCCATTATCAACATGGCGCCTAACGTTGTTAGCAGCAGCAGCGTCTCTTTGTTGTGCTGATAAAGTCTCAGTTAGCTCCATCAGTACTGATCCATCAGAGTCTCTGTGTGTCTGGATAAACATGTCTGAATGGACTTTTAGCTCTTCACCTTTTTTTCTGGATGTTTCTCCTCTGACTCATCTCCCGGTAGCCTACAAAGCTATTGAAGTTAGCTTAGCATGCTAGCTGGAAACAGACCGACGGGGACGGAAGTGATCCACACAGCGCTAGTCAGAGTTTAATGAGAGCAAACGGTGTTTGTGACGCAGTTTGTGTGGTTCTGAGAACATGTCTAAAGTCCAAATGCTGAGATGTTTAGTCAACCAGCGACTAACTGCGGCTGCTGAAGAGATATTTGGTGTGTTTGAAAGAACGATAGCAGAGTACGAGGAGGAACTCTCTCGTTCAAAAGAGGAGAACGAGCGACAACGGAAACTACTGGACGGTGTTTTCATCCCTCAGCTTCGGTTACACAGAGCAGGTTGGTTCATTAAACACTCAGCATCTTTAACACACAAAGTAGATGAGATGAGAACGTGCAGCGTGTTGAAATCTAAAATATGTTCACATCACATAAGAGAGTTAACGGAATTGTTTCCTGGTCCGGACAGTTTTTTAGCGAACATTCCAATAAAATCCACATCTATTCGGACCAACTTCTATCCTCGTTGTAACCACTGGGTGCTGTTGGTTTTTCGGGGATATTAACTTGTTTCAGAGAATTACCATCAATGCTGTCAACACATCCGGGACCGTAGTTCTATCCTTCACAATAAGATATCACGCTTCAACAACTCCAAATGATGCAATAAAAGCTCCTTAATTTCCATTTGAGTGTATACCACCACCTGCTGGATGTTTTGTTAAACTCTTCTCATGTCAATCACTTGCAACACACCAGCTGATGCATGAATTTAACAATTATGTACACGTATATTATATATAACAGTTACTATTATAATACACAGTGCAGAGTAAGAGTTCTGTTACAACTAAAAACCCAAATATTCATGATTGAAAAGCTACATTGTTGAAGCAAAAGACAAATTACTTTTTCAAAAGATTGAAAAGATGATGCAAACATTTATTTATATATAAACGGGACAAAAATAAAATAAAAAATTTAATAAAAAATCAGGACACAAACAACATTTATAATAATCATCTTCATCATCAGCTCCTCGTCTCAGCCCACACACATGGTGTGATACCATGAGTGGCAGCTGTCACACTGGACCCACGACACCAATCCCTCCGAGCTCTCAGGATGGTCAGGTTTCCTGCACCGGCCGAACCCCCAAACTGTCTGCTCCATCTCTTCAGGAGTGTGACCTATGAACAGATTATTTTAACTTTTAATTAAAGAAAACTATCAGATGTTCATGGGTTGGCATACAAAGAAAGTTAACATGAAGTACACTACCGGTGGATGTCGTGGGTCCAGCAGACGAGGAGCTGGATGATGAAGGTCTGGTCTCTGCAGGTTGGGAGGCTGTATGAATATCAGAAAAAGCATGAACATGTTTTGTTTACTCTCCATCATGACTAATGTCAACATCATGTTATAATATTGCTTGTTTTTTTCAGATTATATAAAGTCTACAGTGGGAGGGAGGGAGGAGTTTGGGACCCATGGAGGCCACACCCCACTGCTGATGTTGAAGGCTCTAAAATAATAATCATATTTTATTATATTATATTTCTAATCATAAGAGCCACTGCTGGCTTTCAACAAATGTACAGACAGTCTCTCTCACTCTCAAACACACACACACACACACACACACACACCAACAGTATTTGCATTATTTACTAGATCATTATATATGAATATACTTTATGTAGCCTGGCTTATAAAAAACAAAAAAATCTTTTTATTTTACTGATGTCTGCTGTTACGTTTCAGGGGCAACAAACAAACAAACAGCTGCCTACCTTTAACTAGCGCTACGATTCTCTGTTCGTTTTTTCACACTGCTTTGAAATGTGTAGGTTGGGCTGGATTCTACTGCCCTGACAGGGGGAGGTGAACCTCACATTACATTTCAGTCATTTAGCAGACGCTTTTATCCAAAGCGACTTACAATAAGTGTATTCAACATAGGTATTCAAGAGAACTACTAGTCACCAGAAGTCATAAGTAGGCTACATCTCCTTTTTTTAAACCAGCATCTAAGATCATAAACCAGAGCCAAAGTACAGTGCAGAAACAAACTAATACGAATACAATAAGTGCAACAACGAAGCCGTGACCGGGTCGAAAGGGCGCAGGGACCTCTGAGCGACGGGGCAACCAATCGCCCCCAAAGCAGCAGAGCGAAGTGGTCAGGCGGGGGTATAGGGCTTGACCATGGCCTGGCGATAGGAAGGAGCTGTTCCTTTTACTGCCCTGTAGACTAGTAAGACTAAATAAGACCTCAGGGAGGCCGGGTTAGAGTCCCGAGACAGGGTTAGAGTCCCGCGTCCAATTGTCCGGGTTAGAGTCCCGAGGCGGGGTTGGAGTCCCATGCTAAATAAGACCTCAGGGAGGCTGGGTTAGAGTCCCGAGACGGGGTTGGAGTCCCGCGCCTAGACGGGGTTAGAGTCCCGCGTCCAATTGTCCGGGTTAGAGTCCCGAGGCGGGGTTCGAGTCCCACGCTAAATAAGACCTCAGGGAGGCCGGGTTAGAGTGTTTCAATGAGTGTTTTTATTGTTTCAATGTATGTTCTTAATTGTTTTTTAAATCTATTTTGCCTTAAGTTTTGATGCTTTTACTGGTTTTATGTGAAGCACTTTGAATTACCTTGTTGTTGAAATGTGCTATACAAATAAACTTGCCTTGCCTAGTACCACAGTCTTAAACTGGATGCGAGCTCTTACAGGTAGCCAGTGTAGAAAACGGAGAAGGGAAGTTGTGTGGGAGAACTTGGGGCGATTGAACACCAGGCGAGCTGCAGCTTTGTGGACAAGCTCCAGAGGTCTGACAGCCGACGCCGGGGCTCCGGCAAGTAGAGAGTTGCAGTAGTCCAGGCGGGAGATGACAAGAGCCTGGATGAGCACCTGCGCCGTCTCGTCGGTGAGAAAGGGGCGAATCCTCCTGATGTTGTAGAGCAGGAATCTGCAGGAGCGTGTAACTGATGAAATGTTTGCTCAGAATGACAGTTGGTCATCCAGGGTCACACCCAGGTTCCTTGCAGTCCGAGTTGGTGTCACCACGGTATCGTCAATGGTGATGGACAGGTCTCGGTGCGGGCAACCCTTCACCTGGAGGAACTTTAGCTCGGTTTTGTCCAGGTTGAGCTTGAGGTGGTGTGTCGTCATCCACTTCGAGATGTCAGCCAAGCACGCAGCGATGCGTGCCTCCACTTGGGTGTCACCGGGGGGAAATGACAAGACCAGCTGGGTGTCATCGGCATAACAATGGTAAGAGAAGTCATGCGAGCGAATAACAGAACCCAGAGATGTTGTGTAGAGCGATAAGAGAAGGGGGCCTAGGACTGAACCTTGTGGAACCCCCGTAATCAGCATGCGTGGTTCCGACACAGCCCCCCTCCATGTCACCTGGTAGGATCGACCTGTCAGGTAGGAGGTGTTCCACCTCGGCCAGCCTAGTAGACCTTACCCCGGGAGGCATGATGCCGCAGTTAATGCACGGGTTCTCCAAGAGGCTCTCCATCAGAGGCTCGAGGCCAAGACAAGAGGGGCAAAGGTCATGGCCGTCTTCAGGCTGAAGAGGAGTCATACAGGTCTTACAGCCGGGAGAGACAAAAACATTCAAAATACTTTCTCATTGGTGTACAAAGGTAATCGACAGCGATCAACAGCGTCAAACAATGATAAAAGTGATAACAGTGATAATAGCGGTCAGCAAAAAAGAAGACTCCTTCTCTCTCCCCCTCTCCTTCTATTCATCAAACTAAACCACGGAACAGCATATATCCCCATTGCTATCCCCAACACCATGTGACTCAATTACCGTAAGTGACCAAATAGGGTGTACAAAATGGCCCATGCTGTACCTGACTCCTACTCTAATGTTATAGAAACAAGAACAACTCCCGCAAAGAGAAACTTTGTATCACCGCCAGGTAAAACACATGTCAGTTTTTAGTTTGTGTTAGTTTGAATGAGGTCTGAATATGTTCTACAAAATGTGCAACATGTCTCCCCACATTATAGGAAAGTAATGAAATCAGTGGATTAGTTGTTAACATGAAATTACAGTTTTCTAAGGTGTGTATGTAATTCATTATTTTCCACAGACGTCCAGCAGCTGTTGGTGGTTAAAGAAGAGCAGCAGGAGTGGAGCTCCAGTCTGGACCAGGAGGACCCAGAGCCCCCACACATTAAAGAGGAACAGGAGGACCCAGAGCCCCCACACATTAAAGAGGAACAGGAGGAACTCTGGACCAGTCAGGAAGGAGAGCAGCTTCCAGGTCTGGAGGAGGCTGATATCATGAAGTTCACATTCACTCCTGTGAAGAGTGAAGATGATGAAGAGGAAGCTCAGTCCTCACAGCTTAATCAAAGACAAACGGAAAGGATGGAAACAGAAGCTGATGGAGAGGACTGTGGAGGACCAGAACCAGACAGGAACTCAGATACTGATAGACATCCAGAACCAGATACTAATGAGAAGACTGGAGACTCTTCTGTCACTGATGACAGTGGTGATTGGAAGGAGACCAGAGAACCTCAGTCAGGTTTAAACTCTGTGAATAATGATGAAGTTCCTGTCAGTGATTCAAGATGTAGTGCAGGTAAGAAACCTTTCAGCTGCTCAGTTTGTAATAAGTATTTTTCAGTGAGTGGACACTCTCAAACACACAGACACACCAACACTATTTGCATCATTTATTAGATCATTGTGGATGAATATACTTTATGTAGCCTGGCTTATAAAAAACAAAAAAAAATATTTTTATTTTACTTATGTCTGCTGTTACGTTTCAGGGGCAACAAACAAACAGCTGCCTACTAGCACTACGATTCTTTGTTTTTTCACGCTTTGAAATGTGTAGGTTGGGCTGGATTCTACTACCCTGACAGGCGGAGGTGAACCTCACATTACATTACAGTCATTTAGCAGACGCTTTTATCCAAAGCGACTTACAATAAGTGTATTCACCATAGGTATTCAAGAGAGCTACTAGTCACCAGAAGTCATAAGTAGGCTACATCTCCTTTTTTTAAATAACCATCTAAGAGAATAACCCAGAGCCAAAGTACAGTGCAGAAACAAACAAAAACAATAAGTGCAACAAACTAATACGAATACAATAAGTGCAACAAAAAAGCCGTGACCGGGTCGTTCGGGCGGAGGGACCTCTGAGCGACGGGGCAACCAAAGCAGCAGAGCGAAGTGGTCAGGCGGGGGTGTAGGGCTTGACCATGACCTGGCGATAGGAAGGAGCTGTTCCTTTCACTGCCCTGTAGGCTAGCACCACAGTCTTAAACTGGATGCGAGCTCTTACAGGTAGCCAGTGTAGAAAACGGAGAAGGGAAGTTGTGTGGGAGAACTTGGGGCGATTGAACACCAGGCGAGCTGCAGCTTTCTGGACAAGCTCCAGAGGTCTGATAGCCGACGCCGGGGCTCCGGCAAGTAGAGAGTTGCAGTAGTCCAGGTGGGAGATGACAAGAGCCTGGATGAGCACCTGCGCCATCTCGTCAGTGAGGAAGGGGCGAATCCTCCTAATGTTGTAGAGCAGGAATCTGCAGGAGCGTGTAACCGATGAAATGTTTGCTGAGAATGACAGTTGGTCATCCAGGGTCACACCCAGGTTCCTCGCAGTCCGAGTTGGTGCCACCACGGTATCGTCAATGGTGATGGACGGGTCTCGGTGCGGGCAACCCTTCACCTGGAGGAACTTTAGCTCGGTTTTGTCCAGGTTGAGCTTGAGGTGGTGTGTCGTCATCCACTTCGAGATATCAGCCAAGCACACAGCGATGCGTGCCTCCACTTGAGTGTCACTGGGGGGAAATGACAAGACCAGCTGGGTGTCATCGGCATAACAATGGTAACAGAAGTCATGCGAGCGAATAACAGAACCCAGAGATGTTGTGTAGAGCGATAAGAGAAGGGGGCCTAGGACTGAACCTTGTGGAACCCCCGTAATCAGCATGCGTGGTTCCGACACGGCCCCCCTCCATGTCACCTGGTAGGATCGACCTGTCAGGTAGGAGGTGTTCCACTTTGGCCAGCCTAGTAGACCTTACCCCGGGAGGCAGCGTCGGAAATACACAAGGGCAAAGGGCAAAAATGCCCCGAAGAAATATAATTTTGCCCCTGATATCACTAGGAGAGGGGCAAAAAATGCCCCCATAATTTCCTCTAATAATAATGATAATTTAATGAACTTGTCAAAAACATCGTAGCCTATATGACCCGGTCCAGTTGCCATAGAATGGTTTTGATTTTCGCCTTGACTGATGTTGCGTGTGCGTGAAGAACCGAACTTTCTAAACAAATAAATAAATGGAGTGCTTGTTAATCAGACCTGTGACTGCGAGACTGCGGTCAACTCAGCAGACACTTACATTTTAGTGCACCTACATGCTGAAATTCACGGTAAACGCATTCAAACGGCGCAGATCGGGAGCAAGCGAAGGACTTTGAAAGTTAATGGAAAGATTAACGTGAGACAACATTCGGTTTCTTCAGACGAATATCCGGTTTTCAGAATAAGATGCCAACAAAGTATACATATTGCATAATGGGAATTAGATTAAATGAATTATATTCACATTAAGTATAAAACATGCTACCTGCATCTCGTGAGTTAAAAGGAAAATACACCTAAATTGTGCGCGAAGTGTCTTTATTCTTTGATTTGAAGGTTGCTGGAAATTAATAATACCTGACTGACAGTCAATTAAGATATTTTACTCAGTAAAAACTCTGAACTGAATTTGTACCTTCAAATGGCACATTTTAAAAAAATTTAAGGTGCTATAAAAATGCTTTTCTCAAAAATTCCACACAATGACTAATGCATAAGTTCAGGACAAATGGGTAATATCACAATATTTGAGGTGCTACGAAAATATCTTTCTCAATAATTCCATACAATGACTGATATATATGTAATCAAGGCATCGTTGACTTAATAATTGTTAATAGTTGTTTAAAAAATTGAATAATAACAATAAATAACCACAAAGAAATAAGAATAAAATTGAATATGATTGTCTGATTTATGTTTGTTTTTTGTGAAGAAATCTAAGAAAACACTTTGAATCTGTAGACTACTGCCTAATAGTCTTATTGCCATTTGATGACAATTGCTCATATACTGTAAGCCTAAATAACTATATTTATTATTTTGAACAAAGGTTAAATGTTATTTCACAAGTTTCAAAAAGTGCCTCCAATTTTTTTTAAATGCCCCTGGATTTCAGTCAGTGGGGGCAAAAATTGCCCCCTAAAAAATATGTAAACTTCCTACCCTGCCGGGAGGCATGATGCTGCAGTTAATGCACAGGTTCTTCAAGAGGCTCTCCATCAGATGCTTGAGGCCAAGACAAGAGGGGCAAAGGTCATGGCCGTCTTCAGGCTGAAGAGGAGTCATACAGGTCTTACAGCCGGGAGAGTCAAAAACGTTCAAAATACTTTCTCATTGGTGTACAAAGGTAATCGACAGCGATCAACAGCGTCAAACAATGAGAATAGTGATGATGGCGATATTAACAGTCAGCAAAAAAGAAGACTCTCTCTCTCCCCCTCTCCTTCCATTCATCAAACTATGTTTGTTATAGAAACAAGAACAACTCCCGCAAAGAGAAACGTTGTCTCACAGCCAGGTAAAACACATTGTAGTGGCCATTTGTCGTATAAATCAAAATAAAACAAACAATAATCAAAGGCCACTGATGCACCGTGGTCGATATTTTACGCAGGTTTTCTTATTTATTTAGTAAAGCAAACAAACTCCTGTCGTGCTGTCTCTCCTGTGCTGGTAAAAGCTATATGCCCACCCCGGTGCATGCTGGTCCTATCCATCTACTCATATATATATATATATATATATATATATATATAATATAAAAATAATATAACTAAACAAATTACTATTAAAGAGAAAAGGCAATCTTAATATATCAAACATCTAGAATAATTAAACAATACTACTTATTAATTAAATAAAATACTAATATCAAATAAATAGCTCCAACACACGTCAGTTTGTTTTAGTTTGAATGAAGTCTAAATATGTTCTACAAAATGTGCAACATGTCTCAGCCAAGTTATAGGAAAGTAGGGACATCAATGGATTAGTTGTTAACATGACATTACAGTTTTCTAAGGTGTGTATGTATTTCACTATTTTCCACAGATGTCCAGCAGCTGTTGGTGGTTAAAGAAGAGCAGCAGGAGTGGAGCTCCAGTCTGGACCAGGAGGACCCAGAGCCCCCACACATTAAAGAGGAACAGGAGGACCCAGAGCCCCCACACATTAAAGAGGAACAGGAGGACCCAGAGCCCCCACACATTAAAGAGGAACAGGAGGACCCAGAGCCCCCACACGTTGAAGAAGACCAGGAGGACCCAGAGCCCCCACACATTAAAGAGGAACAGGAGGACCCAGAGCCCCCACACATTAAAGAGGAACAGGAGGACCCAGAGCCCCCACACATTAAAGAGGAACAGGAGGAACTCTGGACCAGTCAGGAGGGAGAGCAGCTTCAAGGTCTGGAGGAGGCTGATATCAAGTTCTCATTCACTCCTGTGAAGAGTGAAGACGATGAAGAGGAAGCTCAGTCCTCACAACTTCATCAAAGACAAACTGAACAGATGGAAACAGAAGCTGATGGAGAGGACTGTGGAGGACCAGAACCAGACAGGAACTCAGATCCAGATAGACATCCAGAACCAGATACTAATGAGAAGACTGGAGACTCTACTGACACTGATGACAGTGGTGATTGGAAGGAGACCAGAGAACCTCAGTCAGGTTTAAACTCTGGGAATAATGATGAAGTTCCTGTCAGTGATTCAATATGTAGTGCTGGTGAGAAACTATTTAGCTGCTCTGAGTGTGAAAAAACATTTGGCAAGACTCAATATCTGAAGAAACACATGATGATTCACACAGGAAAGAAACCTTTCAGCTGCTCAGTCTGTAATATATCTTTTTCACAGAGTGGACATTTACAGACACACATGGTAACTCACACAGGAGAGAAACCTTTCAGCTGCTCAGTCTGTAATACATCTTTTTCACAGAGTGGACATTTACAGACACACATGGTAACTCACACAGGAGAGAAACCTTTCAGCTGCTCAGTCTGTAATACATCTTTTTCACAGAGTGGACATTTACAGACACACATGGTAACTCACACAGGAGAGAAACCTTTCAGCTGCTCAGTCTGTAATACATCTTTTTCACAGAGTGGAAATTTACAGACGCACATGTTAACTCACACAGGAGAGAAACCTTTCAGCTGCTCAGAATGTGGTAAACGTTTCACTGTAAGTGGAAGTCTGAAGACACACATGAGATTCCACACAGGAGAGAAACCTTTCAGCTGCTCAGAATGTAGTAAATCTTTTTCACAGAGTGGAAGTTTACAGAGACACATGGTAACTCACACAGGAGAGAAACCTTTCAGCTGCTCAGAATGTAGTAAACGTTTCACTGTAAGTGGAAGTCTGAAGACACACATGAGATGTCACACAGGAGAGAAACCTTTCAGCTGCTCAGAATGTAGTAAACGTTTCACTGAAAGTGGAAGTCTGAAGAAACACATGAGATGTCACACAGGAGAGAAACCTTTCAGCTGCTCAGAATGTAGTAAACGTTTCACTGAAAGTGGAAGTCTGAAGACACACATGAGATGTCACACAGGAGAGAATCTTTTCAGCTGCTCAGTCTGTAATAAATCTTTTTCACGTAGGGGACATTTACAGTCACACATGGTAACTCACACAGGAGAGAAACCTTTCAGCTGCTCTGAATGTGGTAAAAGTTTCACTAAAAATGGAACTCTGAAGACACACATGAGATGTCACACAGATGAGAGGCCAGGCTCCAAATGACGTTAAGGCAGCGTCTTGTGGTTTGAGCATCTGGCTGACTCTTATACAGAGAAGTCTTCGAGGCGCATTATAGTTTAACACCTAATTAGCATATAGGGAACATGGCCCCTGTGGCCTCTGGAAAAAGAGGAAATCCTATCTCAAGGTGTTATTTGTATGTTATGTGAGTTGTCTATTTCTCTTTTTATTTTCGAAATCAATGATGAGTTATGATCTAGAAGAACGCAGCCTAATGGTGCATTCACACCAAACGTGGCGCGAATTATTCGCGCGAGTAGATTACATACAAAGTCTATGCACAGACGTGATTAGACGAGTGACGCGAATTTGCGATGGCGCGGCGCGATTGACGCGAATTCGCCCCGAACGCGTGATTTGAAATTTTTCAACTTCGCCGAATTATTCGCGTTACGCCCCGGCGCGATAGCCTATCAGCGTTGAGATGTTTCTCATGTCATCACTGACGTCCTGCCTTTGTTGAATCAGGAAATAAATACTGTAGCCGTCTGTATTCACCCAGAGCTCTACGATACCTCATATCAATAGAGACCGGACCAAACTATGTGTATACATGTGTGTGTGTGTAAACCATATGGTACAAACAATGAATAGACGCTGCCCTATTTACGTCTAGATGATGTTATTCTGAGTGTTGGTGGAGCTGCTACAATGTTAGCATAGCCTAGCACCGATCCATCCGAGCTCCATTGAGAAGACAAGTACAGATCGGCATCATTATGTAGTTATTTCGGAGTCCCTTTTTGTCGGTTTATTGCCATTAAATCACAGCCAAATCAGTTTATTTTGTGTTCATACAGCTGTAGTAAACAGCGACGTGTGGCTCACTAGACACAGTGAATACACTTCGATACAATCCATGGAGCTCCTCTGGACAATGTTATGAACCAGACATGACGGTGTTTAGTTTCCCGGGATATCTGTGACTTCCACAACACGTACTAAGCAGAAATAGAGGTTATTTTTTCCATGGTTAATGGCGGACAGTTGAACTGCTTTCAGGGCGATAAGCCACGCCCCCTCTCCGGCTCGTCCAGCGCGATTCACGCAAATGAACACAAATAGTCCCCGGCGAGACCGGCGGCGCGAATGACGCGAATACGCGGCGCGAATGATTCGCGGCATAAGAGTGTTATACTTTCAGATGTCAATATACTCGTTGCATGTAATCCCATATTACTTAAAGACGTTTCAATTATTGAATTGCTTTAATGTGTGACTTTCTATCATTTATCAAAATGTGATCATACGTGCTTGTAATGTTGACTGTCATGTTAAAGGTAATGAATTAAGTGAACTTTGGGTTAAACTCACTCTGACATGATTGAATGACAGCCAGCAGAGGAGAAAGATTGTAGATTCAAAAACTAACTATTGTCTTAGTTAGGGGACATCCTGTTCAGTGAGGGCTAGACAGACACCTTCTACAAAGGAGGGGGCTAGCAGAAAAGCATTCAACTTAAAAAGTAGGTATGTCAGAAGGGATAGGACTATTGGAACTGTTTTGTCCAATGATTTAAGAATGTTCTGTTGTCTACCTTATATGGACCCGGAGGTTGCAGAAAGCACCAATAAGAAGGGTACAAATAGGAGACAACAAAGGATCGAGGCTTCTGGACGCTCTTCTTAGAGCTTTTAGGCTTTTTGAGAACTTGGTACATTTGAGATTTTGTATGATCTATTATTTCATTTTTATTCGTCATTTTTGTAACCTTTTTCTAAACTTATTGTAAAAACCAAATAAAACTGGATTGTATTTTGTGCATTCCAACCAAAGTCCAGTGTTGCTCGTCTCTGGTGGGGCCCTCGTAGTCTCCTCAAGGTGAGGGAGCTCTTCCCCTGGGATAGGCTGACAGTAGTACATTTATTAGACATGTGATCTGAATGAGATTCCTGTTACAAGCTAAGGTTAAGATGGTGTTGTTCAGCATTGCTGTGATTTACTAACTTCATTGGCTCAGATTGATTCTGAAGCTCTGCTACTGTATCACATGTGATGTTTCAGTGTTTGTTAATAATGTTTAGACATTAGCTGAGGTGTATTAGGAAGCAATAGAAGTATGTAAAGAAGTATGTTTGATAGTTTAAATACTTATTTTGTTTTTATTCATACAATAAGTTTTTGTTATTTTTTTTGTTCATTGCCTCAAGGCAACATTTTGCCACTTTTGTTCAGACAATATCATGCTGTAATGTGGAGACGTGCTCGGATGCATAATTTTGACCACAGTCAATCTTTTTGTCTTTACTAACTACTGATATTTACAGGAAAATGGACACAGGAACATTTTACGAGCGAAAGGAAAACAATCGAGCAGTTAAGGTCGTTCGCCGAGTGTCCCAAGTAGCTGATGTCATGACGTTGGATAGATGGGAGGCTATCAAAAAAAATCCCTAGACTTCAGTAACAATGAAGAGGGGCATGAGGAAAATGATGATCTGCTCTACAAGATCTGACCACTGGTCACTCATTTAACCTGCAAGCTAACGTCAATCCCAACGGGCGAGAATCTGTCTGTTGATGAGCAGATGGTTCCATTCAAGGGAAGAAATAGACTGAAGCAAAACCTGCTATCAAAACCAAGGAAACGACTACCAGGCGTCAGCTTGATGAGCGATGCTGAGCTGAAGAGAGCAGGACGTGGAGTCTTTAAGCAGAAGATGGCCATGGTTGGAGAAACCGCCATGCATGTTGTCAAGTGGTATGATAAGAGTGACTACACTGGAGCCCACCCAGTCATAGAGGGTGACGGTCGGGATCGCAAGAATAAGATGCTCCTCAAAGTCCTCTTCCCTGTGGTGAAGATATACAACAGGAGTGTGGGTGGAGAGGATCTTCGGAACTCCCTTATTGCATTGTACCGCACACTAAAAAAAGAAATGGTACCTCTGGTTGGTGTTCCACTTCTTGGATTTAACCATTGTGACCGGCTGGCTGCTCTACCGAATAATGGCTGAAAAGAAGGAAAGATGGAAGATACCAAAGTGCACAGGTACACCAAAAGCCAAATGCCGGAAATGTGACAGTTCAAAAGCAGAATGTCTCACATGTTCAGTTTAAAACCAGTACGTCTCATGTGTTCAGTTCAAAAGTTTTGGGTGACCATGGCTCACTGGGTTAAGAGGGTTGTCTGCTAACCGCAGGGTCAACAGTTCAATCCTTCACTGGGACGTATCACGTGTCAAAGTGTCCCTGAGCAAGACACTGAACCCCTAACGGCTCCCCGGGCGCCTGTCATTGGCAGCCCACTGCTCACTATATACAGCGATGGGCAAATGCAGAGACAAATTTCCCCTTCCGGGATCAATATAGTATAATAAATCAAAAAATTTAATTAAATTAAAAATAATTAAAACCATTATGTCTCATGTTGTAAGAGCCAGAAGCTTATATATTAGTTAATTGGAATTTCCGGAATATTAACTATTTAATTTCTGAATTATGCTCATTGTGCAGGAACTAAAGATATGTAAAACATATTGAAAAGCAATGATGTTGTTAATGATTGACACTCCTTTTTTTCTTGATTTAATGACGTCATGACGGCAGCCGGTGCAAAACCCGAAGAGCTGCATTAGACATGGGAGCATATAGTTTTTCTACCGTGTGACAGAATGTATTATTTGTGTATTTAGTTAATGCTTTGTTGCGTAAAATAAAGACAAAATGAAAAGACTTAAACAATCTTCTGTCATTCGCGTAAGGAAATGAAGTCACTGTGTCTGCAGCTCATTTGCGGCTTAATAACGAACAACACCGACGGAACGCATGTGTTTAGAGACTGTGACTATATTATTAGAGTATGTATGTCTCTAATTTTATAATTCATATAGTTCAATTTGAAAACTGACAATAAATATTGTTGAGATATTATTAAACTTTCTTTATTTGATTTGACAGTCAGTCTTTGACTTCATACAGACGTGAATACAACTCATCATCTCGTGTTCAGTTTAAAACCAGTACGTCTCATGTGTTCAGTTTAAAACCAGTACGTCTCATGTGTTCAGTTTGAAACCAGTACGTCTCATGTGTTCAGTTTAAAACCAGTACGTCTCATGTGTTCAGTTTGAAACCAGTACGTCTCATGTGTTCAGTTTGAAACCAGTACGTCTCATGTGTTCAGTTTGAAACCAGTACGTCTCATGTGTTCAGTTTGAAACCAGTACGTCTCATGTGTTCAGTTTGAAACCAGTACGTCTCATGTGTTCAGTTTGAAACCAGTACGTCTCATGTGTTCAGTTTGAAACCAGTACGTCTCATGTGTTCAGTTTGAAACCAGTACGTCTCATGTGTTCAGTTTGAAACCAGTACGTCTCATGTGTTCAGTTTAAAACCAGTACGTCTCATGTGTTCAGTTTAAAACCAGTACGTCTCATGTGTTCAGTTTGAAACCAGTACGTCTCATGTGTTCAGTTTGAAACCAGTACGTCTCATGTGTTCAGTTTAAAACCAGTACGTCTCATGTGTTCAGTTTGAAACCAGTACGTCTCATGTGTTCAGTTTGAAACCAGTACGTCTCATGTGTTCAGTTTGAAACCAGTACGTCTCATGTGTTCAGTTTGAAACCAGTACGTCTCATGTGTTCAGTTTGAAACCAGTACGTCTCATGTGTTCAGTTTAAAACCAGTACGTCTCATGTGTTCAGTTTAAAACCAGTACGTCTCATGTGTTCAGTTTAAAACCAGTACGTCTCATGTGTTCAGTTTGAAACCAGTACGTCTCATGTGTTCAGTTTGAAACCAGTACGTCTCATGTGTTCAGTTTAAAACCAGTACGTCTCATGTGTTCAGTTTGAAACCAGTACGTCTCATGTGTTCAGTTTGAAACCAGTACGTCTCATGTGTTCAGTTTGAAACCAGTACGTCTCATGTGTTCAGTTTGAAACCAGTACGTCTCATGTGTTCAGTTTAAAACCAGTACGTCTCATGTGTTCAGTTTAAAACCAGTACGTCTCATGTGTTCAGTTTGAAACCAGTACGTCTCATGTGTTCAGTTTGAAACCAGTACGTCTCATGTGTTCAGTTTAAAACCAGTACGTCTCATGTGTTCAGTTTGAAACCAGTACGTCTCATGTGTTCAGTTTGAAACCAGTACGTCTCATGTGTTCAGTTTGAAACCAGTACGTCTCATGTGTTCAGTTTAAAACCAGTACGTCTCATGTGTTCAGTTTAAAACCAGTACGTCTCATGTGTTCAGTTTGAAACCAGTACGTCTCATGTGTTCAGTTTGAAACCAGTACGTCTCATGTGTTCAGTTTGAAACCAGTACGTCTCATGTGTTCAGAGACTGTGACGATTATTAAAAGCGGTAATGTGAAGCACCACTACGAGACAAAGAACAAATCTTTTGAGCAAACCTCTCACATCTGAAATGAAGTCACAGATATTAAACAATCTAAGAGCCCAATATGATCAGAATCCTAACACATGAATTCACTGTCCAACAATGATGTTAACAGAGAGGAATAGAGCTGAAACAAGTGGTTTAATAACCACAGATAAAGTCCATGCACACTAATGTATCTTATTAGAAGATAAAATATAATATAATACTGACATCATGTAGACCTGAATGAACTGAATTTAAAGCTTCAGGGCAATTCAGTTATTGTAATGTTTCCTAAATTAAGTACTTTATTTTAAGATAAATAAATGTCAAAGCTTTCTGCAATGTAATTTAATCTTAAATGAAGAACATTGATTTATTATCAGAGTATGTATTATTTATAATTCATCTAGTTCAATTTGAAAACTGACAAATATTGTTGAGATATTATTAAACTTTCTTTATTTGATTTGACAGTCAGTCTTTGACTTCATACAGACGTTAATACAACTGTTAAACTACTTCAATATATATATGAGACTAAATCACAGCACAAGTTATACATTACTGTGATGTTCCGGACCTTTGACTGAGGAAATTCTCTCGAAATGGACCTCGTTGAATTTTAACTGAATACCCCAGGCATAGAGGGTTAAGATGGAAATAACGACTTCTATACGTTTAAGGGCTTTTATTTTGTAGGTTACCAACTAACCCGGATGTTCTTCTGAGAACAACATGGCGCCTAACGTTGTTAGCAGCAGCAGCGTCTCTTTGTTGTGCTGATAAAGTCTCAGTTAGCTCCATCAGAGTCTCTGTGTGTCTGGATAAACATGTCTGAATGGACTTTTAGCTCTTCGCCTTTTTTTCTGGATGTTTCTCCTCTGACTCATCTCCCGGTAGCCTACAAAGCTATTGAAGTTAGCTTAGCATGCTAGCTGGAAACAGACCGACGGGGACGGAAGTGATCCACACAGCGCTAGTCAGAGTTTAATGAGAGTAAACGGTGTTTGTGACGCAGTTTGTGTGGTTGTGAGAACATGTCTAAAGTCCAAATGCTGAGATGTTTAGTCAACCAGCGACTAACTGCGGCTGCTGAAGAGATATTTGGTGTGTTTGAAAGAACGATAGCAGAGTACGAGGAGGAACTCTCTCGTTCAAAAGAGGAGAACGAGCGACAACGGAAACTACTGGACGCTGTTTTCATCCCTCAGCTTCGGTTACACAGAGCAGGTTGGTTCATTAAACACTCAGCATCTTTAACACACAAAGTAGATGAGATGAGAACGTGCAGCGTGTTGAAATCTAAAATATGTTCACATCACATAAGAGAGTTAACGGAATTGATTCCTGGTCCGGACAGTTTTTTTAGCGAACATTCCAATAAAATCCACATCTATTCGGACCAACTTCTATCCTCGTTGTAACCACTGGGTGCTGTTGGTTTTTCGGGGATATTAACTTGTTTCAGAGAATTACCATCAATGCTGTCAACACATCCGGGACCGTAGTTCTATCCTTCACAATAAGATATCACGCTTCAACAACTCCAAATGATACAATAAAAGCTCCTTAATTTCCATTTGAGTGTATACCACCACCTGCTGGATGTTTTGTTAAACTCTTCTCATGTCAATCACTTGCAACGCACCAGCTGATGCATGAATTTAACAATTATGTACACGTATATTATATATAACAGTTACTATTATAATACACAGTGCAGAGTAAGAGTTCTGTTACAACTAAAAACCCAAATATTCATGATTGAAAAGCTACATTGTTGAAGCAAAAGACAAATTACTTATGATTGAAAAGATGATGCAAACATTTATTTATACAGTTGTGTGAAAAGGTGTTTGCCCCCTTCCTGATTTATTATTGTTTTGCATGTTTGTCACACTTAAATGTTTCAGATCATCAAACAAATTTAAATATTAGACAAAGATAACACAAGTAAACACAAAATGCAGTTTTTAAATGAAGGTTTTTATTATTAAGGGGAAAATAAAATCCAAACCTACATGGCCCTGTGTGAAAAATTGATTGCCCCCCCTGTTAAAACATAAATTAACTGTGGTTTATCACATCTTTGGAAAGCTGAGTTAAATTTCTCGAGCCACACCTGTTCTCAATCAAGAAATCAGTTAAATAGGACCTGCCTGACAAAGTGAGGTTTACCAAAAGATCCTCAAAAGCTAGACATCATGCTGCGATCCAAAGAAATTCAGGAACAAATGAGAAACAAAGTAATTGAGATCTATCAGTCTGGAAAAGGTTACAAAGCCATTTCTAAAGCTTTGGGACTCCAGCGAACCACAGTGAGAGCCATTATCCACAAATGGCGAAAACATGAAACAGTGGTGAACCTTCCCAGGAGTGGCCGGCCGACCAAAATTACCCCAAGAGCGCAGCGACGACTCATCCAAGAGGTCACAAAAGACCCCAGAACAACATCCAAAGAACTGCAGGCCTCACTTGCCTCAATTAAGGTCAGTGTTCATGACTCCACCATAAGAAAGAGACTGGGCAAAAATGGCCTGCATGGCAGAGTTCCAAGACGAAAACCACTGCTGAGCAAAAAGAACATAAAGGCTCGTCTCAGTTTTGCCAGAAAACATCTTGATGATCCCCAAGACTTTTGGGAAAATACTCTGTGGACTGACGAGACAAAAGTTGAACTTTTTGGAAGGTGTATGTCCCGTTACATCTGGCGTAAAAGTAACACAGCATTTCAGAAAAGGAACATCATACCAACAGTAAAATATGGTGGTGGTAGTGTGATGGTCTGGGGCTGTTTTGCTGCTTCAGGACCTGGAAGACTTGCTGTGGTAAATGGAACCATGAATTCTGCTCTCTACCAAAAAATCCTGAAGGAGAATGTCCGGCCATCTGTTCGTGACCTCAAGCTGAAGCGCACTTGGGTTCTGCAGCAGGACAATGATCCAAAACACACCAGCACGTCCACCTCTGAATGGCTTAAGAAAAACAAAATGAAGACTTTGGAGTGGCCTAGTCAAAGTCCCGACCTGAATCCGATTGAGATGCTGTGGCATGACCTTAAAAAGGCGGTTCATGCTCGAAAACCCTCCAATGTGGCTGAATTACATCAATTCTGCAAAGATGAGTGGACCAAAATTCCTCTACAGCGCTGTAAAAGACTCATTGCCAGTTATCGCAAACGCTTGATTGCAGTTGTTGCTGCTAAGGGTGGCCCAACCAGTTATTAGGTTTAGGGGGCAATCACTTTTTCACACAGGGCCATGTAGGTTTGGATTTTTTTCCCCCCTTAATAATAAAAACCTTCATTTAAAAACTGCATTTTGTGTTTACTTGTGTTATCTTTGTCTAATATTTAAATTTGTTTGATGATCTGAAACATTTAAGTGTGACAAACATGCAAAAAAATAAGAAATCAGGAAGGGGGCAAACACTTTTTCACACAAATGTATATAAACGGGACAAAAAGAAAATTAAAAATCAGGACACAAACAACATTTAACATAATCATCCTCATTTATTTATTTATTTAACCTTTATTTAACCAGGTAAAATCAATTGAGAACCAATTCTCATTTTCAATGATGACCTGGCCAAGAGGCAGTAGCACAGTCCACACAAGTTACACAAACAACACAGATACAATACAGTATGACAAGCAATGGAAAAATGACTAAAAACAACCTAGATAAAATAATAAACACTATGTACAAAATAAAAGGCAGATTACTGGATGTTATTTGTAAAAAAAAAAAAAAAAAAAAAAAAAAAAATGGAAGAAAGAAAGAAGTGAGGGCTGGTCAACAAGTACAGCAGTCAACTAGAACTTGTTGCAGCTTATGTTTGAACATGTTGAGAGAGGTGAGAGCTGTTAGTTTGAGTGTGTTTTGTAGTGAGTTCCAGTCCTTTGCAGCGGCAAAATGAAAAGAGTTATGACCAAACACAGTATGGACTTTTGGAATGATGAGCCTAATGAAGTCACTGGATCTTAAATGCCGATTGCTGTCAGAAATGCGCAGAAGATTTGAGAGGTAATGAGGAGTCATTCCCAAAATGGATTTATAGACCACGAGCAGCCAGTGTTGTAGCTGCCTGGTATGAAGGGAGGGCCAATCCACCAATCTGTAAAGAGCACAGTGGTGGGTGGTGAAGGGTGCACATGTGGCAAAACAGATTGCTGAGTGGTGGAGTGTGTCCAGTTTTCTGAGGGTGGTCTTTGATGCCATTTTATAAATTATATCGCCATAATCAAATAGAGGAAGGATGGTCATTTTCACAAGGGTGAATTTGGCAGTGTGTGAAGGAGGCCTTGTTTCGATACAGGAAACCCAGTCTAGCTTTGACTTTAGCCAGAAGGTTATTGATGTGTATGTTAAATGAGAGAGACGAGTCCAACCAGAATCCAAGGTATTTGTAGGAGCTGACAAACTCCAGCTCCGAGCCATCAGCACTGTAGACCTTGGGAGGGCTGGGAATGATGAGGTTTTTCCGGTCAAACAGCATACATTTGGTCTTTTTGGGGTTGAGGAGCAGGTGGAGGCTGTGGAGAGACTGTTGGATGGAGGTGAGGCTTTGTTGAAGAGTGGACACAGCAGAGTAGATTGAGGGACCAGCTGAATATATGATGGTGTCATCAGCATACAAATGAATCAAGGAATTTCCAGCAGCTTTTGCTACATCGTTAATATAAATGGAAAACAAAATAGGGCCTAAGATGGAGCCTTGAGGGACACCTTTAGAGATGGTAAGCGGTTCAGACATGATGTTTTCAGTCTTCACCCGCTGGACACGACCAGCCAAGTAGCTAGCAAACCAGTTGCAACAACTACTGGACAAGCCAATGCTGGTAAGTCTTTGCAGGAGAATGTTATGGTTGACCGAGTCAAAAGCCTTGGCTAGATCTATGAAGGCAGCTACACAAGTCTGTTTGTTGTCTATGGCGGTGATGACGTCATCAAGGACCTTCAGTGTAGCGGTGGTACATCCGTGGCCTTTCCTAAACCCAGACTGCAGGTCAGACAAAATATGATTTGAGTCAATGAAGTGAATTAGTTATTTATGTACCAGTTTCTCTATGACTTTGGCCAGACAGGGCAAAATGGAAATCGGCCTGTAGCAGTTCGGGTCAGAGCCAGAGCCTCCTTTAAAGAGGGGAAGAATCGTAGCCAATTTCCAGTCAAGGGGGAAAACAGACAAATTAAATGATAGGTTAAACAGGCTTGTAATAGGGGAAGCAATAATATGAGCGGCTGATTTTAAAAACACAGGGTCAATCCCATCAGAACCAGCTGACTTGTTTGAATCTAACTTAATAAGTTCATCCAGGACTTCCGAACCCTTAACAGGTTGAAGGGAGAAGCTGGTAACGCTGGGTGATGAAGTAGGCGTGTTAGATGAATCTATTTCAGGGGCAACTGCATCAAAGAAATTAGACGATTTCACGAAATGTTGGTTGAAGTGTGTGGCCATGCGTTGTTTATCAGTAACAACAATGTCATCAAAAATCATAGAAGTGGGTAGATACGGAGAAGCAAGTTTGTTTTCCATGGATTTGACTTTTCCAAAATTTCTTGCCGTCAGAGCCACTGGATGAGAATTCTTCTTTGAAATGACTGATTTTAGCTTTCCTGATCGCCTGTGTTGTTTTGTTCCTGCATTGTCTGAAGGCCAGCCAGTCGGCAGCAGACTGAGAAGACCTCGCCCTCCGCCATAAGGTGTTTTTTAGGCGGATCAAAGCCGCCAAATCGTGACTATACCAGGGGCTGTAGCGATTCTTCGTCCGGAATCGTTTCAATGGGGCGTGTTTCTCAATGATTAGGCTAAAGGTGTTTTTGAAATGAGACCAGGCATCCTCCACTGAGGGGATAAGATTGATTCTTTCCCAGGACGCAGCTGCAGCATCTTGCAGGAAGGCCTGATTGGCAAAGTTTTTCAGTGAGCGCTTGGTCACAATCACCGGTGGACGTTTGACAGAGAGGCCGGAGCGAACGCATGCAATAGCACAGTGGTCACTCAAGTCTTGACTGAAGACTCCAGATCGGTAATTTGATGGAGTGTTAGTGAGAATAATATCAATCAGTGTGGCAGATGACGGTGATTTCAAATGATATCTGGTTGGCTCAGATACAATTTGAAAGAGGTTTAAAGCATCAAATTGCTGTGTAACTAAATCAGGGAGGTTGATCATATTCCAGTTTAGGTCACCCAAAAGGACAAACTCAGAGGAAATGTGAGGGGCCAGCAGTTCACCGAGAGCTCTTAATGTGCATGCTGGAGCAGAGGGTGGTCTATAGCAAACAGCAACAGACAGAGTGAAATTTGTAGACAGTTTAAGTTTTAACAGTAACAGTTCAAATTGCTTGGGGACTGATTTAGACAGCGTAACAGAACATTGCAAATGGTCTTTTACAAATATAGCCACGCCGCCATCATCAGCTCCTCGTCTCAGCCCACACACATGGTGTGATACCATGAGTGGCAGCTGTCACACTGGACCCACGACACCAATCCCTCCGAGCTCTCAGGATGGTCAGGTTTCCTGCACCGGCCGAACCCCCAAACTGTCTGCTCCATCTCTTCAGGAGTGTGACCTATGAACAGATTATTTTAACTTTTAATTAAAGAAAACTATCAGATGTTCATGGGTTGGCATACAAAGAAAGTTAACATGAAGTACACTACCGGTGGATGTCGTGGGTCCAGCAGACGAGGAGCTGGATGATGAAGGTCTGGTCTCTGCAGGTTGGGAGGCTGTATGAATATCAGAAAAAGCATAAACATGTTTTGTTTACTCTCCATCATGACTAATGTCAACATCATGTTATAATATTGCTTGTTTTTTTCAGATTATATAAAGTATACAGTGGGAGGGAGGGAGGAGTTTGGGACCCATGGAGGCCACACCCCACTGCTGATGTTGAAGGCTCTAAAATAATAATCATATTTTATTATATTATATTTCTAATCATAAGAGCCACTGCTGGCTTTCAACAAATGTACAGACAGTCTCTCTCACTCTCAAACACACACACACACACACCAACATTATTTATATTATTTACTAGATCATTGTATATGAATATACTTTATGTAGCCTGGCTTATAAAAAACAAAAAAATCTTTTTATTTCCTTATGTCTGCTGTTACGTTTCAGAGCTACAAACAAACAGCTGCCTACCTTTAACTAGCGCTGCTTTGAAATTGGTAGGTTGGGCTGGATTCTACTGCCCTGACAGGGGGAGGTGAACCTCACCCATCAGGTGTTCCACCTCGGCCAGCCTAGTAGACCTTACCCCGGGAGGCATGATGCTGCAGTTAATGCACAGGTTCTCCAAGAGG
Organism: Anarhichas minor; assembly: GCF_050575085.1. Lineage (NCBI taxonomy): Eukaryota > Metazoa > Chordata > Actinopteri > Perciformes > Anarhichadidae > Anarhichas > Anarhichas minor. Next base: position 1,392,974 of record NW_027466499.1, read on the forward strand.
CCCTCCATCAGATGCTCGAGGCCAAGACAAGAGGGTCAAAGGTCATGACCGTCTTCAGGCTGAAGAGGAGTCATACAGGTCTTACAGCCGGGAGAGACAAAAACGTTCAAAATACTTTCTCATTGGTGTACAAAGGTAATCGACAGTGATCAACAATGATAATAGTGATGTTAACAGTCAGCAAAAAAGAAGACTCCTTCTCTCACCCCCTCTCCTTGCATTCATCAAACTAAACCAGGGAACAGCATATATCCCCATTTCTATCCCCAACACCATGTGACTCAATTACCGTAAGTGACCAAATAGGGTGTACAAAATGGCCCATGCTGTACCTGACTCCTACTCTAATGTTATAGAAACAAGAACAACTCCCGCAAAGAGAAACTTTGTATCACAGCCAGGTAAAACACATGTCAGTTTTTAGTTTGTGTTAGTTTGAATGAGGTCTGAATATGTTCTACAAAATGTGCAACATGTCTCCCCACATTATAGGAAAGTAGTGAAATCAGTGGATTAGTTGTTAACATGAAATTACAGTTTTCTAAGGTGTGTATGTATTTCACTATTTTCCACAGACGTCCAGCAGCTGTTGGTGGTTAAAGAAGAGCAGCAGGAGTGGAGCTCCAGTCTGGACCAGGAGGACCCAGAGCCCCCACATGTTGAAGAGGACCAGGAGGACCCAGAGCCCCCACATGTTGAAGAGGACCAGGAGGACCCAGAGCCCCCACATGTTGAAGAGGACCAGGAGGACCCAGAGCCCCCACACATTAAAGAGGACCAGGAGGACCCAGAGCCCCCACACATTAAAGAGGACCAGGAGGACCCAGAGCCCCCACACATTAAAGAGGAACAGAAGGACCCAGAGCCCCCACACATTAAAGAGGAACAGGAGGACCACTGGACCAGTCAGGAGGGAGAGCAGCTTCAAGGTCTGGAGGAGGCTGATATCACCAAGTTCACATTAACTCCTGTGAAGAGTGAAGATGATGAAGAGGAAGCTCAGTCCTCACAGCTTCATCAAAGACAAACTGAACAGATGGAAACAGAAGCTGATGGAGAGGACTGTGGAGGACCAGAACCAGGCAGGAACTCAGATCCAGATAGACATCCAGAACCAGATACTAATGAGAAGACTGGAGACTCTTTTGACACTGATGACAGTGGTGATTGGAAGGAGACCAGAAAACCTCAGTCAGGTTTAAACTCTGTGAATAATGATGAAGTTCCTGTCAGTGATTCAAGATGTAGTGCTGGTGAGAAACTATTTAGCTGCTCTGAGTGTGAGAAAACTTTTGGACGGAGGGAAACTTTAAAGGGAGACGTGGTAACTCAAACAGGAGAGAAACTTCCCAGCTGTTCAGAATGTGATAGATGTTTCACTGAAAGTGGAAATCTTAAGAAAGACACGAGGTGGCACACAGGAGAGAAACATTACAGCTGCTCAGTTTGTGATAAAAGGTTTGCGTACAAGGCAGTTCTGAAGTTACACATGGTAACTCACACAGGAGAGAAATTTTTGAGCTGCTCATTCTGTCATAAATTGTTTTCACGGAGGGGAGATTTACAGAGACACATGAGAGTCCACACAGGAGAGAAACCTTTCAGCTGCTCAGTCTGTAAGAAATCTTTTAACCAGTGTTCAAATTTACAGAGACACATGAGAGTCCACACAGGAGAGAAACCTTTCAGCTGCTCTCTGTGCGATAATAGATTTCAGCACAAGTCAGCTCTGAAGTTACACATGAAAGCTCATACAAGAGACAACCGGCTGTAGTGGTTCTGTTTGTATAGAAAAGGTGAATCTGACACACCACATGGCACATAACTCAGGGGAAGAACTCTGGTGCTTTTTTCCTATCTTTATTCAAAAGCATGTTGTTTTAATGTGAGAGCATTACTTATTGATTCCACGTTCAGATTTTGAATTGTTTCCCTCAAAACCCTGTCCTCGCACACAATCAGCCCCCGCTTACGATTAGTGACACAATAAACCTTGATCGCTCTGAGAGATCCATGCTTTGTTTAAGCTGACGCCTCCTCACGTTGGCAGGGAGCTGAGTACTGTCTTTAGTTTGATCCGGTAGACTGATTGAGTTTTTATTTTCTAGTTAGTGTTGGTTTTCGAGAGGGGTCCGGGGCACGCTCACCTGGAAGAACATGTTGTACATTATTTCATCAATCTGGTGTGTTTTGAGACCAAAACAAGAGGCTAGTGAATCTGGTCTGGACAGATTTGAAAGTAGTGAATTTCAATGAGTGTCGTTCTTTTTCTGTGAGCAAAAAGTTTAGTTTGCTTTAAATAAATGTATTATTGTTCTTATTGATGTCTCGTAATGATTCTTCTTATCAACATTATTACCAACTGTATTATACATACAAGGGATTTGGCTTGGTGACAATAAACATTGTAAAAGACATAATTTAAAAATAGAAAATGTGAAGATTTACAATAAAATATGATACACAACCAAACAAATATAGAGTATGTTATTAATGGGCCATGTGTGTATTTAAAGAGTAGAGTTGTGCAAGGATGTGTAATTGTTATGAGGATGTAAGTGTCCGAGTCATTGGGGGTCCCAGACGTTGTTAATGAGCCCGACTGCAGACTGCTCCTCCAGTCACAGACTGGTGACTGGAGGAGGAGCTGTTGGTGTACAGGGAGAAGAGCAGAGGGAAAAGAACGCAGCCTTGCGGAGAACCGGTTCTAATGGTCCGAGAGACTGAGACATGTTTCCCCAGCTTCACATGCTGCTTCCTGTCACACAGGAAGTCTATGATCCACTTGCAGGTGGAGTCGGTCACATGCAGCTGGGAGAGCTTGTCCTGCTGCAGAGATTGGATGATGGTGTTGAAGTCTTGAGTCCAGATGCTGGAGGATGAAGTGAAGGGCCGTCTACAGACCTGTAAGCTCTGTAGCTTAACTGCAGGGGGTCCAGGAGTGGGTCGATGAGGGTTTTGAGGCGGGACAGGACAAGGCGCTCAAAAGACTTCATAACCACAGAAGTCAGGGTGACGGAACTGTAGTCATTAAGTCCTGTGACCTGTGTTTTTTTGGGGACGGGGATGATGGTGGAGGCCTTGAAGCAGGCTGGTACGTGGTATGTCTCCAGTGAGGTGTTTAAGATGTCTGTGAACACCGGAGACAGCTGATCAGCTCAGTGCTTCAGGGTGGAGGGACAGATTGACTCTCGGCCGGCTGCTCAGTTCCTAGTAAACAAAGCCCCATCTTTTACTGCAGCCTGCCTCCCGTAGTCCCCCCACCATCCATCACCCCTACAACAGCCACCACCCAGCCAACCACCTTCGGCACTCTCCCCCAGGGCGTAGGTAGGAGAGTAGACCGGTCCTCTACCAGGTCGGGAGGAACGTTCTGCAATAACTTCAACGACCTAGGATGCAACACAGGGGGCCAACTGTGGCCAACATTCCAACCAAGCACAGCCTGTGTAAGTATCTTAATACATAGTGCTTAAGGTGGAGATGAGAGCTTATATATTGTACAATTATTTTCTTTCTTAAGTTAAGTTAAGTTGTGCCCATGGTGCTTGGAAGATTTTTTTTTTACTGAATAAAAAGAAAGATAAAATTGTTTGTTTCAATGATTTTTTATAGTTGTTCACTGTTACGTCTTGTGGGTGAACACATTTAAACTTATGTGAACACATATACACAATTCAGTGTTAAAAATACACTTTCATGTCTCATAAAACAAAACTGTGATTGAACTGATTAACTCTATTAAAGAGTTAAAATATCAACACTGTCCAAAGTGTAAATTTCACTTGGAACCCGTGAGAATTATATAAATACCGGCATAGTGTTAAGTTACTGCTAAAAGCAGTTTGCTGTTCTTCTGTAATTATTAGGTGCCATTTCTATCACTGCAGGCCGTCCTGTGTCACATGACAATAGATGCATAGATTAGATAGACACTGCATAGATGTTGGCATTTATCTCCTTGTGTAAAGTCTGTTATTTTGCATGTTTAGAGGCAGCATTGCAGAAAAATACCAGAAGGCAATTAATGTGTTTATACATTGACTTCTTCAAGTATGAGTTTATTGTTATAATTTCCCACAAACCTTGTTACTTTCACCACCAGGTGTCCCTGTTGTATATTGTTTTTCATGGTTTTGTTCAAATGTGTTGTTATGATTTAGGTTTGATGTTTTACTTGGTTATTTTTGTAGCCCTTGACTAGTAATGTGCATCCTGAACCGAGTACATACTGTGATGTCAAGTTGTTGTTTCTTTGTGTATTTGAATAAAATGAATGAAATCACACATTTCTGTTTGAGTTGCTGAGGGAGCAGATGTTAAGAAAATGATCAGAAGGCAAATAATTGGTGATATTTTATCTTTTACAGAAACAAATAAATGTTTGAAACAATCACTTAAACAATATACCTGTTACATATGGAAAATATGGAAGGTAACTGAAGATTGGAATAATCATTTACGATTTCATATTGTAGTATGTAGTATTCTAGTGCTTTTATTTTGAAGGTAACATACCACGTATCAGCGGAACCGGATGTTCCTCCATTATCAACATGGCGCCTAACGTTGTTAGCAGCAACAGCGTCTCTTTGTTGTGCTGATAAAGTCTCAGTTAGCTCCATCAGAGTCTCTGTGTGTCTGGATAAACATGTCTGAATGGACTTTTAGCTCTTCACCTTTTTTTCTGGATGTTTTTCCTCTGACTCATCTCCCGGTAGCCTACAAAGCTATTGAAGTTAGCTTAGCATGCTAGCTGGAAACAGACCGACGGGGACGGAAGTGATCCACACAGCGCTAGTCAGAGTTTAATGAGAGCAAACGGTGTTTGTGACGCAGTTTGTGTGGTTGTGAGAACATGTCTAAAGTCCAAATGCTGAGATGTTTAGTCAACCAGCGACTAACTGCGGCTGCTGAAGAGATATTTGGTGTGTTTGAAAGAACGATAGCAGAGTACGAGGAGGAACTCTCTCGTTCAAAAGAGGAGAACGAGCGACAACGGAAACTACTGGATGGTGATTTCATCCCTCAGCTTCGGTTACACAGAGCAGGTTGGTTCTCTCACTCTGTTTTGAACATATAACAGAATACAAAATAATAATGCAAAAACAAGAAGACATCTTCACAGGCAACACGCCTCTCAAACAGTAACAAATAAGTTGTTTCCATCCATCTGGGTCACCCTGTTCACGTGTACCGAGTATCCTGTTCTGGTCTAGTCATGATCTACTTGACCATCTAGACCTGGGGCACTCATAGGCGGATCGCGGTTCGGGTCCGGACCCAGACGTCGTTGTATCCTGGACCCTGGACCTGTAAGCGATTGATAATTGAGAATCATAAAATGTTGACGCATCGCTTCTATTTTAACCGGCGCAGCTTTTCTAGCCTTTGCGGCACTTGTTCAGCGACCCATGAAACTCACCGACCAATGTTGTAAACCACACCACGTGATGCTGCTCAGCCAATTTAAATATGTGTTTTCGAATAAGCAACGCGGCTAGAGTGAGATTTACACACACGGGAGAGACGGGAAGAGGCCGAATAGTCAGAGAAGTAGTGAGTCGGATATTTCACCACAGTCTTTGACAGACTCTTTTATGTTCACTCTTCCCACAGACGGTTCAAAACCAGTACGTCTCATATGTTCAGAGACCGTGGCGATTATCAAAAGCTGCAATGTGAAGCGTCACTACGAGACAAAGCACAAATGTTTTAGACAAACGTACCCACTCAAATCCAAAATGAAGGCACACAAAAACAATAAACCTAAAAGCCCAATATGATCAGAATCCTAATTTATGTTATCACGGCCCAACGATAATGTAAACGGAGAGGAATAGAGCTGAAACAAGTGGTTTCAACAACCACAGATGAAGTCCCGGCACACAAATTTCTCTTATTAGACAATAAGAAAAATATAATATCGTGACTTTTTTAATGACATCACTTCACATCCGAATGAACTGAATTAAATGTTGCCGGGCAATGACAATTCAGTTATATTACTTCTACTAAAATAAAGTACTTTTATTTTAAGACTCAGATTTTTCTAAAGCTTTCTGTGATGTCTTTTATTTTGAAATGTAACCCTTATTCTTCTTGAAAACGAGGAAAGAATATTTATTTATTATTAGAGTATGTAGTATTCATAATGCATGCAGTTTAATTTGAAAACTGACGATAAATATTGTTGCGATATTGTTAAACTTACTTTATTTTATTTGACAGTCAGTTGTTGACCACGTACAGACGTTAATACAACTGTTAGACTACTTCAACATACAGTATATGTCACTAAATCATACATTACCGTGATGTTCCGGACCTTTGCATGAGGAAATTCTCTCTAACTGGACCTCGCTGAATTTTAAATTGAATACCTCTGATCTATAGTCTAGTCTCACTCAAATATCAAATATATAAATAAACTCAAATATAGGATTACAGGACAAAGTACTTGAGTACACAAGTAAATGATTATAGGATCATAGGACAACATTAAATATGCCACAGGGCCATGGCCATTTGGACAAGTTACACATTTTTATTTGCCATTGTACGACAGGGTTGCGCAACAAAATTTAGATTCCCAATTTACTATATTGGAATAGAAAAGATATGAAAGATGAATTAAGGAGTCTTACTGTCAGAGGAAAGAAGCTGTTCTGAAGTCTGGTGGTTCCTCAGCTGATTCTTCTGTATCTCTTTCTAGACGGCAGCAGGTGAACAGCTTGTGTCTGGGTGGGTTTTGTATTTGAATATCCCCTTATAGCACTTTGCAGGCACCTCATGTCACCAATATCACTGACGCTCAGTAGATGGTACCAATGACGTTCTGGGTGGTTTTAATCACCCGCTGTAGAGCCCTCCTGTCCTGTGCCGTACGCATCCCATAACAGTTTGTAATGTTTCCAGTCAGGAGGATTTCTATTGCTTCTCTGTAATAGTTAACAAGAACTTGGCACGGGAAAGTGTCCTTCTTAGGTTTCCATAAGAAATGCAGCGTTTATGAGCTTTCTTCACCAGGATGGAGACGTGAGAGGACCATGTCGGGTTGTTTGTGATGCTGATTCCCAGGAACTTAAAACTCTTCTCTCGCTCCACCTCAGCTCCATTGATGTAGACACGGTTGTGAGTCTTCACCTCCTTTATTCAATCAACAATCCGCTCCTTGGTTTTACTGACGTTGAGCAGCAGGTTGTTCTCTGAGCACCAGTCTGCAAGGTTGTATATTTCCTCTCTATATGAAGTCTCACTGCTGTTTGTAATCCGGCTGATGAAGTTTGTGTCATCTGCAGACTTCACAACAGAGTTCTCTTCATATTTCGGGTAGCAGTCGTGGGTGAACAACTTGAGCAGGAGGGGGCCGAGCGGTGCTCCGGTGTTCAACACCAGAGTGGAGGAAGGTTTGGCTGCCGATCCGAACAGCCTGGGGTCTGTTTGTAAGGAAGTCTAATAACCAGTTGCAGAGTGAGGTACTCAAGCCCAGAGTACTTAGTTTACCAATGAGTTTCATGAGGAAGATTGTGTTGAAGGCTGAGCTGAAAATCAACTAACAGCATTCTGATGTAGGTGGTTGTTGTTTTCCAGATGAGTGATGGCTGAGTGGAGAGCAGTAGAGACGGCATCCTCTATGGATCTGTTGGCTCCGTGTGCAAACTGGTTGAGGGTCCAGGCTGGCTGGGATGTTGTTTTTGATGTGCTGGAGAACCAGTTTCTCAAAGCACTTCATCAGAACGGGGGTGAGTGCCACAGGGAGGACGATAGTCATTTAGACCGCACACTGCAGACCTTGTAGTTAGAGGAACGATGGTGGCTGTCTTGAAGCAGGGGGTAACACTCTCCTGTGACAGTGATATGTTGAAAATACCAGTGATGACATCAGTTAGCTGGTTGGCACATGCTCCTAATACACGACCAGGGACGTTATCAAGCCCAGCCGCTTTACTCATTTTCACTCATCGGGGTTTTCCTCACATCCGTTGTGGATAATGACAGAGGCCGGTCCTCTTTGTGACATGTTCCAGGGTATTATCTGTCTCCCTGGTGGAATTTAGGTAAAACAGATCTCAGGTTTGTTTGACTTAAATCAACAGCTAAAATAAAAAATACCATCCGGTTGTTTTGTCATGTGTCTGCTGATGACCTCACACAATTCCTGTCGCGCATTCTTTGATTTTGCTTTGGGAGGAACAGCAGCAACAAGAACTCTGGTGAATTCTCTGGGCACATAATATGGACGGAATCTTTGCATTAAATATTCGACATCAGGGGAATATTGTCCATCAACTTTGACTACATTTGAGCACCAATAATCGTTGATGTAAACACACAGTTCACCTCCCTTCTTCTTACCGGAGTCTTGCATTATGTCGGCGTGGTATACAGTCTGTCCGACAAGTGCACTAGATTGATCATTATGGGGAAACCAGGTTTCTGTAAAGATGTGTGCACAACGGTCTCTGATCTCCCGTTGCTGCCTGAGTCTTATTTCATGCATCTTATTTTCCAGCAAACAGACATTAGCTAGGAGCAGGCTGGGTCGGGGAATAACTTTACGTTCAAGCTGTTTAGTCCTTATCCCGTCTCTCTTCCCCCTTTCCCTGGGCCAACCACACCGCTTCTGATGGCGTTGTGTTCGGGCGGTCTGGCTGAGTGGTTGGAAGATTTTTTGGGAGATGGAAGTCTCAAGAGCAGCTACACTTAATCCAATCCTTGTACTTTTTTTCCCCCGATGTTGATGAGTGTATTTTTGTCATAAATGTAGCGAAGTCTATGGGAGCTACCGGTTGCCTCTGCGTGCACCGTCGTTGCCATACGTCTCAGGGACGCTGCAGACCTTTTAGAAACGGGGTTGATGGTTGTTTGGAAGCAGGTAAGATCTTTCTCCTGTAAAGATTTAATGCAAATAACCACTATATACTACAATAACAAAGTAAAAGCACGATATTTAGAATATTTGATGGTTTACACTGACTTCGGGACACACTAAATCCTTTTTCATCACAGTGGTGAATTAAAAGTATGTAACCTTGTATACCAGCCACGACTGCTACCCCAAACATGAAGAGAACTCTGTTGTGTCAGTAAAATATTCAGCTTTTTTCCTCCGGCTGTGAAACTCCAAAAATCATCCTTTACATTTAAGTTTTCTACGGTTTTGTTATGTAGCGAAATGGGACTACAATCTGCATGTTGTACAATGATGATAAAAATAACCATGTAACTTGTAACCTTCTATAACAGGGGTATTCAATTAAAATTCCAAAAGGTCCAGATTGAGAAAATGTCCTTGTGTGAAGGTCCGAACATTACAATAATATTAACTTGTGCTATATCTATCTATCTATCTATCTATCTATCTATCTATCTATCTATCTATCTATCTATCTATCTATCTATCTATCTATCTATCTATCTATCTATCTATCTATCTATCTATCTATCTATCTATCTATATATATATATATATATATATAAATAATTATATTTTAACAATTATTATTCTCAGTTTTCAAATTCGGTGCGTTTCCTGCACCGCTGAACAAGTGCCGTAAAGGCTGAAAAAGCTGCGCCGGTTAAAATAGAAGCGCTCTGTCAAAATAAAATCGATTTTAGGTCCTGGGTCCGGATACAACGGCGTCTGGCTCCGGATCCGGACCGCGTTTTGCGGTCCGCCAATTGGCGACACCTGTTCTATAACAAAACCACAACAAAAACTGAAAATATGGTCGATATGGCTAATCGGCAATTGGTATCCGTGGCAATAAAATGTGGTCGGGGCATCTCTAAAAGTTATTATTATTATTATTATTATATTTCATCCATCCATCCAGTAGCTTCTGCTTATCCGGGGCCGGGCCGTGGGTGTAGCAGGCTTAAGAGGGTGTTCCAGCGACGCTTTCCAGCTCTTCCTGGGGAACCCCAAGGCGTTCCCAGGCCAGCCGAGATATGTAATCTCTCCAGCGTGTTCTGGGTCGACCCTGGGGTCTCTTACCAGTTGGACTTACCTTGAAAAAACTTTTTAAAGGAGAAGTCCAGGAGGCATCCTGATCAGATGCCCAAACCACCTCAGCTGTCCCCTTTCGACACAAAGGAGCAGCGGCTGTACTCCAAGCTCCCTCCGGATGTCTGAGCTCCTCACCCTATCTCTAAGGCTAAGCCCAGACATCTGGTGAAAGAAGATCATTTTTGCCACTTGGGTCACTATCCAAAGCTTATGACCACAGATGAGGGTCGGAACGTAGATGGACTGATAAATCGAGAGTTTCGCCTTACGGTTCAGCTCCCTCTTAACCACAACGTCCCGGTACAATTTCGCACCGAATCGCCTGTCCATCTCACGCTCAATTTTACCCTCTTGAACAAGACCCCGAGATATTTAAGCTCCCTTGCTTGGGCAGTGACTCACTTCCAACTGAGAGGGTGCAATCCACCATTTTTTGGCAGAGAACCATGGCCTCAGACTTGGAGGTACTGAGTCTCATCCCGACTGCTTCACACTCTGCTGCAAACAGCTCTAATGCGTATTGAAGGTCTGAAGTAGCCAATAAAACCACATCATATGCAATTTTGTGGATCCCCAACAGGAGACTCTCAACCCCCTGGCTGAGCCTTGAAATCATTCATGAAAATTACAAGCAGGATTGGTGAGAAGGGACAACCCTGGCGGAGGCCACGCACTGGAAATATTTTTGACTTTGTGCCGAGTATTCGGACACAGCTCTCACTTTGGTCATACAAGGACCATATGGCTAGTAGCAACTGTTCGGGAGAAGTTGAGCATTGTGATACCCGGATAATTGGAGAACACTCTCCGGTCGCCTATTTTTAAAATGGGAACCACCACCCCGGTCTGCCACTCCACAGGCACTGTCCCCGACCTCCATGCAACACTGAAGATGCATGCCACCCAAGACAGTCTAACAATGTCCAGAGCCTTCAGCGTTGAAGTCCCCCGCCAGAACTATAGAGTCCCCAGTTGGCGCCCTTTCCAGAACGCCACCCAGAGACTCCAAGAAGGTCGGTTACTCCGAGCTGCTGTTCCATGCATAGCCACAAACAAGTAAGACTCTTGCCCCATAGAGGGGACACTCATTTCTTGGGGAAAACTCCAACACAGCGGTGCTCAGCTGGGGGCTCGTGAGTATCCCCACTACCCCTCGACGCCTCTAACCCTGGGCAGCTCCGGAAAAGGATGGAGTCCAGCCCCTCTTTAGGAGTTTGGTTCCAGAACCAGTGCTATGCACGGAGGTGAGCCCAACTATATCTAGTTGGTACTGCTCCACCTCCCGCACCAGCTCTGGTTCGTTCCCCAACAGAGAGGTGCCATTCCACGTCCCCAGAGCTAGCCTGCCAGGGGTCGCCTGCCACCCGGCTCACATTGCACCCGGCCCCAATGTCTATCCCTGCGAGTGGTGGACCCACGGTGCGGCGGCTCCATTAAGTTTTTTCGGGCTGTGCCCGCCCGCGCCCCATGTGCCCAGGCCCGGCCACCAGACCCTTGCCGGCGACCTCTCCTCCCAAGTCTGGTTCCAGAAGGGGGCCCCAGTATCCTTTTTCCTGCTTTCCTATTTTTTCTGCTGATCCAAACGATGATAAGAATGGAGCCAAGTTATGCTATCTGTTGTTCCTATAGCAAAGGGGTCAAACTCTTCAAATATACTGAAATAACCATACCGAATACCGTAATTCCTAAGTCAAGGTACTAAAGAATGAATTAGCTCAGTGGATATAGTTTATGACGATAATTAATACTTAATTAATAATTAATTGAATTAATTAGCTATATTAGAAAGAAATCTCTGTAACGTCTCTGTGTGTTTACTGTTTTCCTGCAGACGTCCAGCAGCTGTTGGTGGTTAAAGAAGAGAAGCAGGAGTGGAGCTCCAGTCTGGACCAAGAGGACCCAGAGCCCCCACACATTAAAGAGGAACAGGAGGAACTCTGGACCAGTCAGGAGGGAGAGCAGCTTCAAGGTCTGGAGGAGGCTGATATCAAGTTCCCATTCACTTTATTCACTGTGAAGAGTGAAGATGATGAAGAGGAAGCTCAGTCTTCACAGTTTCATCAAAGACAAACTGAACAGATGGAAACAGAAGCTGATGGAGAGGACTGTGGAGGACCAGAACCAGACAGGAACTCAGATCCAGATACACATTTACAACCACATACTTACGACAAGACTGGAGACTCTTCTGAACCTGAGACTGAACACAGTGATGATTGGATGGAGACCAGAGAACCTGAGTCAGGTTTAAACGCTTTAAAAAATTATGAAGTTTCTGTCAGTGATTCAAGATGTAGTACAAATGAGAAACCATTTAGCTGCTCTGTGTGTGGGAAAACATTTGGCTTCAGGGGAAATTTGAAGAGTCACATCAAATGTCATACAGGAGAAAAACCCTTCAGCTGCTCAGTCTGTGAGAAGTCTTATACACAGAGTAGGCATTTACAGAGACACATGAGAACTCACACAGGAGAGAAACCTTTCAGCTGCTCAGTGTGTGATAGAAGTTTCATTGAAAGTGGAGATCTGAAGAGACACATAAGAACTCATACAGGAGAGAAACCTTTCAGCTGCTCAGTGTGCGGTAAAGGTTTCAGTAGTAGTGGAGATCTGAAGAGACACATAAGAACTCATACAGGAGAGAGACCTTTCAGCTGCTCAGTGTGTGGTAAAGCTTGCATGATTAGTGGAGAGCTGAAGAGACACATGGTAACTCACACAGGAGAGAAACCTTTCAGCTGCTCAGTGTGTGATAAAGGTTTCATTGTAAATCGAGAGCTAAATAGACACATGAGAACTCACACGGGAGAAAAACCGGTCAGTTGCTCAGTGTGTGGTGAAGGTTTCAGCGAGAGTTTAGAGCTAAATAGACACAAGCTAACTCACATAGGAGAGAAACCATTTAGCTGCTCTGATTGTGGGAAAACATTTGGCAAGAGTGGATCTCTGAAGAGACACATGATGACTCACACAGGAGAAAAACCTTTCAGTTGCCCAATGTGTGGTAAAGGTTTCATTGAAAATGGACATCTGAAGAGACACGTGAGAATCCACACAGGAGAGAAACCTTTCAGCTGCTCTGTGTGCGAGAAAGGTTTCATTGACAGTGGAGATCTGAAGAAGCACATGCGAACTCACACAGGAGAAAAGCCTTACTGCTGCTCAGTATGTGACACATCGTTTACACATAGTAAAACTTTACAGTCACACATGATGATCCACACGAGAGAGAAACCTTTCAGTTGCTCAGTTTGTGATAAAAAATATGTGCGCAATGCAGATCTGAAGGTACACATGAAAACTCATACAGAAGAGAGCCCACTCTAGTAGTTCTGTTTTCAGTTTTACACAAAACTAAATCTCTCACAGAGGGGAGGAACCATTTAGTTCGACAGTTTCTAGTAAGAATTTTACAGAAATAGCAACTATGACACACGTCAGTTGCAGTGTTTGTGTCACATCCACTGACTTTCCTCTGGCCTCTTGTTGGAAGAGAAGTTTCTCGCTGCACCATTTTCACGCTGGCGTACGCCTGTAAAGTGCCGAGTAGTCGGAAGTCGGCATGCCCGCCGCAAACACATGGCCGATACAAACGCAACAGAATATTTGGTAGGTTCTGAATTTCAGAAACGTTTAAACTGAATGTAGTTGTCCAGTGTAAAAGTAATAAAGTTTATGGATGAGTATTGTTAGGATTTTATTGATACAAGTGCTCTTATCCAAAACTGGTTATCGGTTCGGTTCCTTATCGACACTCTTATCAGTTATTTTTGATTATATTGTGAGAGAAAAAGGACAATTTGTTCTGAAAAAAATCGGCATTGCTTTATTATTCTTATATGAAAACAAATAGTTTTTCTTGAGCAGTAAAACAAAAAGTTCCAAAATCTTTTAAATACATTCTCAGTTAAACAATTACCTAAGTAATTATCTTTCATTTATGATCCTGTTCTTGTGATCAAACTCCGTATGACGTCACTAACGTTACCTGCAGTGTTGACATCACTAACATTACCCGACGGCTGCTCCACAAACACATTGATGTTCTGCTTGTTGGTCACATGTTGTGATAAACTTACTTGTGAGGGTTTTATTGTGTTTGAGACGACCAGAGTTCTACAATGTTTTCTTCTCTCTGATCATGATGTGAGTCTCACGCTGTACTGAGCCGGAGACAAAGAGACAGAGAGAGGACGTTTGAGACGAGGCCGTCTCACTCCAGAACTAAGAAAGTACCGATAGCAGAACCGATAACTCTGGACCGCATCAATACTCTGGGTTTTTACTCATTTAGAACCAGTTCAACTGGGTTTCGAGCCATAATAAGGTTAAACATTTGAAATCATTAATCGCATTTTTCAATATCGCATTGTATTTTATATGCAGCTGAAAATCAACGTGTCCCCAGTGTCCGCTCCAGTGGCCCAGTTGGTAATGCGCCTCATGGTATGTGTTGTATGTGTTGTAATATTTGATCAACTGCTAGCAGGGCACAATAGCATCCTGCTGCAGAGCTCCAGAATCGGGTACCTCTGTTGCTGGGATCCATCTCCCATCATGCTTCAACATCGCTGATACCATTATGTACCATTTGTAACGTAGCATGCAAGTTAAGGCTGCTGAACTGCTTTTATTTCCTTTTTGCACAGGAGATGATAAATGAGTGATACATTAGAATGTAGTTTATCTGGTGATAAGTTGATGTTTTGACAGATCTGATTTTATATGATAATTTCATGTACTTCTCAAGACTTTTATATTCTGTATATTGATCTGTTGGGAGCATATTTACTACATAGACAAGTGAAAACTCTTCCCCCACACTGACCCTCTTACTCAATTATATATTCATGATTGTTTATTAATATGTGGTGAGACGCAAGGAGCAGTCTATGCACCGATGTCCACAGGTTGGCAGCCCTGTTATACATTTAACTGTCTAATAAAAACATAAATCTTATTTCAACATCCAGCAAAACAATTTGTCAGCAACAAAAACAGATGAAATATTTGATTTATACCCCGAGACCCAGCCTTTTTTCTTCCATATGAAACTTAAAGTCAAACAAACTATCATCACATTTTGAATTTTGTTTGTTTTCTCAGAGCTGTGAAGATGTTATAAAATGTGAACTATATTATTATAAATATTTTAAACTTAGAGAACTTAAATAAAGGCAACACAAAAACTGAAAGAGCTTCCTCATTTATTCCAGATGTTTCTTTAATCTCTACTTGCACTTAAAAATCTTCAGAAATAACTTATTTGGTTCTTATGTTGAGAAATGTTTTGAGACTTTTGTTTCCAAGTTAGTGAGAAATAACTTAAATTTGACGATGACATATTTTTTATAACAATGCCCTATATGCGTCTAGTCTGCCATAAAACACAGAAAAATATTATTTTTATAAGTGCAAGGGCTTTTATTTTGAAGGGCTACCCAGCAAGCTGCAACGAAGAGGAAGAGCATTTATATATGTAAATAAAAAAACAATATATATATATATATATATATACAGTTTATATATAAATATACTCTGTTAAGCGTCCAGTTATTTCCTTCTGCCTAAATGTAATGATACATTTTAACATTTTTAAATGATAAGAAAATAATTTACAGTAAATAATTATACGCTATATAATTATCATAACAATTATTATAATATAATAATAGTTATTGTTATATAATAATAATATTGTCTTCAAATGTCAAAACTGCCATATAGCTCTGATATTCCAGTCCAGTAGAGAGCAGCATGCACTTCCAACGTTGCTTTGTAGTCCGCCATTAACATATAGAAGAAGAAGTCGTAGTGTTAATAGCAGTAGTAGAAGAAGAAGAAGCGGTTCGTTCCTCCTTGTTGTAAACCGGTTTCCCTCGTGAGTTCTCCTTCCATCACACAGTTCATCAGATTAAAACAAACAACCGGAGTGAACCACCAGAGCCCGCATGTGTCTGTTTAAGTGGACTTTGTACAAAGTTTTACCTCAGACTCATCTCTGTTAGCCACCAATGCTAAACGAAGCTAGCGTAGCGTGCTAGCAGGAAATAGACGGAGACGGACCTACACAGCGCTAGTCGGAGTCTCTGTTCGATAGAAACTAAACTGTGTTTTTCATCGACCCACAAAGTCCACATGAACCTGTCTGAGTGGACTCTGTGTTGTCTCGCTTCATTTAAAACGTCCGGATTGTCTCCTGGTGTCCTACGGAGCTAATGAGGTTAGCATGCTAGCAGGAAGTAGACGGACCCGAGCAACAAGCGCAGGTCAGAGTGAGAACATGTCTAAAGTCCAAATGCTGAGATGTTTAGTCAACCAGCGACTAACTGCGGCTGCTGAAGAGATATTTGGTGTGTTTGAAAGAACGATAGCAGAGTACGAGGAGGAACTCTCTCGTTCAAAAGAGGAGAACGAGCGACAACGGAAACTACTGGACGCTGTTTTCATCCCTCAGCTTCGGTTACACAGAGCAGGTTGGTTCTCTTTGTTTTATTATCACTTTGAACTGCTGACAAACCAGAGAGGAAAGAAGTATTCACATCGTGCACTGAAGTATTCAGTGCATGATGATGATTTCTCCTTGTTTCTGGTATCATTAAAACAGACGACTACTAGTGTCAGATAGAACCCCCGAATATCTACCATCGACATGCAGGTGTGAACATCAACTTTTCCTATATACTGATGACATCATTTTATTTCCAACCAGTATGCAACAATAAACAACTAATAAGGTCCTTATCTTTTGTCCATAAATACATTAAAAAAGGCGGGTGTGTACTCTCTGTACCCACATGTGTATTGTGGTTGAGAGAAATGGCAAACATTACATCTGGAGAGACTTAAACTTTATAATCAAGATGGAGGACGTGTGTTCCAAAAGATCTGGGATCTATGTATATAGTATTTTGTCCCTGATGCTTAGACCTGGTGGAAACTCTGCATTATTGCAAAAGCAGGATTTGACTGTTGTAGTTGGTTTAAGGTTGGAGCTTGTTTTGAACTAATGATTAATGAATAAGTGTCATGAAATACTGATTTCTAAGATGTGTGTATGTATTTCATTATCCGCCACAGACGTCGAGCAGATGTTGGTGGTTAATGAAGAGCAGCAGGAGTGGAGCTCCAGTCTGAACCAGGAGGACCCAGAGCCCCCACACATTAAAGAGGACCAGGAGGACCCAGAGCCCCCACACATTAAAGAGAAACAGGAGGACCCAGAGCCCCCACACATTAAAGAGGAACAGGAGGACCCAGAGCCCCCACACATTAAAGAGGAACAGGAGGACCCAGAGCCTCCACACATTAAAGAGGAACAGGAGGACCTCCGGACCAGTCAGGAGGGAGAGCAGCTTCAAGGTCTGGAGGAGGCTGATATCAAGTTCTCATTCACTGTGAAGAGTGAAGATGCTGAAGAGAAAGCTCAGTCCTCACAGCTTTATCAAAGACAAACTGAACAGATGGAAACAGAAGCTGATGGAGAGGACTATGGAGGACCAGAACCAGATGAGAACTCGGATCCAGATAGTCCTTTACAACCAGCTGCTGATGACGAGACGTCACCTTCCTCTGAATGTGAGACTGATGACAGTAGAGATTGGGAGGAGACTAAGAAACCTAAAACAATGAAGTACCTAGAAGTGATACGGACTGTAATACTGGAAAAACATCAATCAGCTCCTCTGAATGTGCTGGAAGCTTTGACAACAAGAGAAATCTGAAGAAACACACTAAGTCCAAAACAGGAGTGAAACCATTTAGTTGCTCCGTTTGTGGTAAAACATTCAAGAAAAGGTCGGGTTTGATCGCACACTTAAGAATTCATACAGGAGAAAAACCTTTCACCTGCTCGGTTTGTAAAAAAACGTTTAAAAGCAAAGGGGAGGTTGAGACCCACCAAAGAATTCACACGGGGGAGAAACCATTTAGTTGTTCATTTTGTGGTTAAAAAATGCACGCAACAAAGTAATCTGAGAAAACACTTAATTGTTCACACGGGGGAGAAACCATTTAGTTGTTCAGTTTGTAATAAAACATTTACGCAATGAAGTAATCTGAAAAAACACATGACTGTCCACACGGGGGAGAAACCATTTAGTTGTTCAGTTTGTAGTAAAACATTTACGCAACAAAACAATCTGAGAAAACACCCGTGTGTCGACGACGGGGAGAAAACATTTACTTGCGGCGTTTGCGAAACAAGATTCACTCGGCTCGTTCTTTTAAAAAAACAAGTGTGTGCAGCAGAAATAAGTGAAGCTGCATGACGCTAAATTCTGCGTTTATTTGTCTTTACTTTGTTTTGTCTTTGGCGCTGTGCTTTTTGGTTTTACTTGCATTCATTGATTGTATTGTAATGCATCTTTTGTCCCATATACAGTAATTAAACATTTTTGTAATGTGATTTATAAATAAAACTGCTTGACTTAACTTGTTACGTACTGCGTTAAGCATGTTGTCTCATTTCCAGTTATCGGTGTTACTGGTAGCTTATTTTAGCTGCTTTAGCTCAACCCAATTAATTTATAGACCTAATTGCAGTGGCAAATTACCTGCTTTACCTTTAAACTATATACATGCATGTTGGCAACTTTCTCGCTAATTCCTACGGCTGTTAACGCTGTATAAATTTCTGCTAGCTTCCGTACTTTAGCGTAGCAGTTAGCTGTTACTCTGTAAAATGTTTCGCCACTCCTATGCCTCCTATTGGCGATGATGGTACATGTAATAAATGAAGCGTGTGTGCTGTTTCGGAAGCGACGCTTAGTCAATTTGGAAGCGTCAATTGTTGTAGCTGTAGTTAACCAGCCACCAGTAGCCGGGTCAGGGGGCGACTCCTCTGGTTGTATAGAAGTCTATGAGAAAATGACTCTACTTCTCTCTTGATTTATTACCTCAGTAAACATTGTAAACATGAGTTCATGGTCTCAATCTCTAGTTTCAAGTCTTCTTCAATACAGCATGATGTTCATTTAGTACATTATGGTCCATTTAGAGTCAAACAGACCATAAAGCAGGGGATGCTTTAGGGCGGGGCTACACGGTGATTGACAGGTCTCTATCAGAGATGTATAAGTACCAAATATTGTCATTTCACTTCATTGGTTGCAAAATGTCCAAAATGACAGCCGTAATCCAAGATGGCGCCGATCCAAATTGCCAAACCCGAGGCTTTAAGAAGTCCACAAACCAATGGGTGACATCACCATGACATTTTACCACCGTTCTACAGAAAGTAGAATCGGATCAGCACAAAAGTTTAAAAAAAGAGCAAATATAACTTTTACGGATCCCCGATCATGTGTTTTTTGCAGCCGATACTACTTGCCGATCATCGCTGATCCATATTGTTGTTTGATTACAGCAGCTGGTCTACAAGGCTCAAGAATATTATTTTTTTTGCCACCGTCTCAAAAATAATTTCAAACACTCTGAAGTCAGTAAACTATCAAACATTAAATATTATCCTTTTATTTCGTTATTGTAATTTATAGTTGTTTTTTTGCAAAAACACAAAAATAAAAGAACGTATTTTTATGGATTAAAATAAATTGTCTTAATGGTGTATCATTAGAGCTATTGTAAACAGGTCATAATTAATCTCGAACATCTAATTTATATTAATGTGAAAACATCTGGATCCACCAACAACACGACTAAATACACAAACATTCATTCAATCGGTCCAGTTTCCGGCAACAGACGTCATATCTCAATATGCTAGTTTTAATATAGGATCACACATAATACATGTAGAAAATAAAAGATCAAATTTATGAAATTCATAAGATTAACATTATTTCATTATTTGCCATAATATCCAAATACAAAGAAAGGCAAAATCCAGCAACAATCAAAAAAACTCTTGAACCTTCAGACAGTTGACTGCAAATCAAGATCTCATCATCGTGTGTTATTTCAAAGACAAAGTCAATTATTTAGTTGTTCAAACTTTAAATGCATTCATAACATATTTCCATCTATTTACTGAAATGTAAAACTTAGTTTAACCTTTCCTCAAAGGCACTGTGTAAAGTATGTCACTTTTAATTTTATGTTTAAAATCAAAGTGAGTTAAATTACTCCCCCAGGTGTCCCCCAGATGTCCCCCAGATGTCCCCCAGGTGGCAGCAGCGCCTCACTGAACAATTCACCTTTTTTCCTAAAGACATTTCAGGGTTTTTTTGTGGCATTTATCAGTTTCTGTTAAAAAACAAACAAAAAACATTTATACAAAAATGAAGATTTATCAACAGGCACAACAAACCCTTTAAAAAGTCCTTTATGTGTCCAATAAATCAAGATTATTTGTTCATAAATAATGCCATGAAGTAAAACTATAATATTGTAGGTTTAGTAATGTGTTGATTAATAGACACATTAAGTGATTTTTATGAAAGGGTTACTAATGTGAAAACATTACATTTCATGAATCTTGACAACAAAAAACCTGCTCACTCATTTTTTTGTTCTTTGTTTTTACTGAAAATAGGACCCCTCATTAAAATACAAAATGACGTTTTATATATATATATTATTAACAGCTTCAACTTGTGAGTAAAATAGAAACTTAAATATTAACTGGAATGCAAATAATTCATTGAAAATCACATGACTGCACCATCATTCTTAGCGATGACGTGTGTGAAGGTGTGTGTGTGTGTGAAGGTGTGTGTGTGTGTGTGTGTGTGTGTGTGTGTGTGGGTGTGGGTGTGTTCACCTTGTCTCGGTGTGTCTCTCTAAAAGCAGCAGGTACTGCCGCATTTTCGTCTCCGTCTGTTGGAATAAAGACTTGAAGAACCGCTCGTGATGGATCTGTTCGCCTTTAAGACGCTTCCGTTTCTGCTCTCTTTTATCGGTAAGAAGAAGAATTAAAAGCACTCCGTTTGTGAGATAGATCGATTATTCATGTGTTTTATTTTTTTATTTAATTCATGTTCTCACTGCGTTTCCATCGTGTGTGTTCATGGAAATATGGCGCCCTGGGTGTAGCCTGTTGGAACTCATGCTACAATAATGTAAAGTAATGTATTTTATTCCCTGTAACGAAAATAATAGTATCATTTTATTCCTATATGGTATCAACAGCTACATGTATTTCCCCCCCAAGTTCCTGTTGAACTGCTTCACCAGGTCAAAGGCACCACAGTTCTTATTCAACTCCAAAATCTAACTCGCTGTATCCCTGCATCATTGTACTTCCCTGTATTTACTTCCTCCTTATATTTAACACAAGAAGAACGAATGCTTCACAGATCTAACTTTTACTTTTTTTCTCTCCTGACTTCAGGATTCTGTGGCGGAGAAAGCGTCCTGCCGCCGGGTCCGATCGACGCAAATGTGGGGAAAACTGTGACTCTAAAGACGCTGGTGGACAAGCCAGACTACATAGCTATAGTCTGGAATTACAGCGACGGCAAAAACTCGGTTAATATTGTTACCATGGGTAAAGACTCCGTTAACGTGGACAAGGCTTACGAGGGAAGAGTGACGTTAAACATGACCAACGGCTACCTGACCATCGGGCCCCTGACGGCGGCGGACAGCGGAGATTACAGCATCAACATCGTAGCAACTGGAACCCGGACCGGAGAAATAAAACTCCGAGTTCTGGGTAAGTAAACAAAAACAATACAAATATGAAATACTACACCCATGCCTGAAAACAATCCAGAAAAAAATGCTTCAAACATATTTTTTGATTCTCGCAACGTCTCTGTGAAGCAATGGCAATTGAAATGACAGTATTTCATAAACTCTTGGGTGTAGTCCTTTTTAAGGGGCTTCTCTACTACTGATCACTGCTGCCTGGACTACATCTATGCTCTCAGAGATCCAGATCAAAGCGTTTCCATTCGTGGTTTTTGGGGGTTCACAGTGTGTCACTCAAAACGAGTCCACGTACAAGCGAATTTCTAACGCAATCGGGAAGCCACACCTGTTAACCGGTTTGGCGTCGATGGAGTGCAGGTAACCCTGCCTGCCGCTCCCACACAGCGTAGGGACT
The DNA here is from genome assembly GCF_050575085.1 of Anarhichas minor. NCBI lineage: Eukaryota > Metazoa > Chordata > Actinopteri > Perciformes > Anarhichadidae > Anarhichas > Anarhichas minor. The sequence goes on from NW_027466499.1 coordinate 1,414,996, forward strand.
ATGTTTCTTGGCGGAGGGAACATTTGTTTAGTCTACAACTGAAGTATGTGAGTTCCTTTCTACAAGGTGATGCTGTGTTTATTTAAAGTGGTGCCATTCTTTATAACATCACCATGCAGTAGTGCCGCCTGTGTTCCAGTTTAATACGTTTCTCCTGTTGGAGGAGTTGTGACTTCATGGTCTGATCCAGCAGCAGCCTCCTGCACTGGCTCCTTAGGGTGCGGCTCTTACTGCTGTACTTGAATTACATTACAGTCTTTTGTTTTGTGCTTTGTTTAAAGTTGTCCCCTCAGTGCTTCACTATTGTACAGTCCTCACATGTCGCTTTAAAACTCACACACACACACACACACACACACACACACACACACACACACACACACACAGTAATTATGAATGCAGTTTTTCTCTGTTAAAAAGCCTTTTTGTTGCACAAACATACTTTTTATTTGCTGTATGCTGCAGCTGTTCTTAAAATGTATTGCTAGTGCTAACGCTAGCTTGGCACAAACCATGAAGGATCTGCTACCTAACAGTTAAAAGAACAGTTTAAATAAATGTCAAAAAGCTGACATCTGAAAACCAGCAAGTGTTTGATTCTTGTTCTTAAAAAAACCGGATGAAAGGATCAATCATCCGAACAGTTGATTGTCTGTTTGCTCCACTTATTGTCGGAGCTTTACTCCGCTCTGTTTACAGTGAATACGATCAGTCAGTGGACTTGATGCCACAGTCCGCTCTGGTAACATAAACGTCTCCTTTAGGGCCTTGTGTCAACGACGTGATGTCGGTTTGAATCTTTGTTTATCAAAGGATTGGTCGGCAGTTTTCCCAGCATTCCCTTAGACTCCCCATTCATTCGTTTTCCACACACTGGTTTTACCAGTAGAGCCACACTCAAAAACAAAACCAACAATGTCTCCGTGTTGGTTTGTCCTCGTTTGCATCAAAGTAAATTTGACCCTCAACGTTGGGACAATTAAAAAAACCCAACAACCTCCACAGTGACGACTCCCTGCAGTCAGAACTGGTTACCACTCCCTCACGTTGTTCCCACGCACCTATACAGTTGCATAATCGTTAATAAAGAAAAATACAATTCAAGAAAAGCAGCTCCAGGATAATAGAGAACGAGTCCAGCAGGTCTAGTTGGTGCCGTTTCTCTGCCGTCTTTCATTCGGATGTTGATTTCAGAGCACAGTAGAGATACTGTGGAGAGGAACCGGCCTCTGGGGAGAGCAGCTTATTAAACCCTCCACCCACCCTAATGTTGAACCATTAACTGCTCATTTGTAAGAGGATTCCTCGTATAAGAATCCACCCTGAAACACGTGCAGAGTCGTTAGAATCTGTCAGTTTAGCTGCTGTGTTTGGGTCCGTTTTGTTTTGTCGTTCAGGTTTTAAATATAGATGGTTTCATTTAACATCACGCACAAAATAATCAATAATGAAACATGTTTGTTCCTGAGAATAAGAGAACGTCACCCTAACTGTGCTGCTCCGTCTGTTAGGGTACCATCAGATTCATTTAGATGTTCCTCCTGGTTTTCCTCCCCACAGAGCCGGTGTCTAACGTGCTCATCAAGTCCAACCTGCCCGAGGCCATCGAGCACAACAGCACCGTGATCCTGACCTGCTCCGCCAAAGGCTCCTCCCTCGATTTCACCTGGACCAAGGGCGACGTGCCCATCGCAGCCGACAAACGGATCACAGTGAAAGACGTCAGTTTAGACGGAGTTCATTCATTCGTTCATCTGTTGTGTATTTGTCTGTTTTCATGCATTCATTTTAATTAAATTAAGGTCACATTTTATGATATATATGAAGCAGATTTTCACTCATGCATTTTCCCATATTAACTTAATGATACTTAAGTTCCATGTACGGACGAACATGTGAAAGATGTTTGCACTGTTTTTAAATCAAAAATCGTCTTTTTTGCTTATTAGTTCATTTGTAAATTTTAAAGCCTGATATTTTAAACGAATGTATAACTGATGTTCCTTCTCCTCTGGACTGAACCTCAGGAGGAACTGTCCAGTACTCTGACCATCACGGATGTCCTCAGGACCGACCTGGTGGGTCCCATCTTCTGCACCGCCGCCAACAAGCTGCAGTTTGAGAAGAGCGCCCCCTTCAACCTTACAGTCTACTGTGAGTACTGCACCTACACGGCTGTTTTTCTTTTTTTTACCTGTCCGGTAACCCCGCCCACACGGGATCTACTTTTCTTAGCGTTTACATTTTTTGTTTTGCGTGGCTGTAGACTGAAGCTGGACCGAAACCTGAAAAACCTCTGAGAGGCTTGGATACCAGATAGTAACTAAACATGTCGATCAGTGTAAACATCTGAAGTCCTTTACATGTTGACCTGTGGCTCAAACAGTCAGAGGATCGGCGGTTCGATCCCAAATTGCTCCCGCAGGTGTGTGAATGACATGTAGAGTAAAAGCTCTGTACAAGTACAAGTCTATTTACCGTTTACACAGGAGAACGAATAAACAA
>NW_027466499.1:1422500-1500000 GCF_050575085.1 Anarhichas minor
TCTTTACAAATAGATCCTTCCGAGAACTATTCAATTGCATTATGGGAAATGTAGGATTCAGTGTTTTTGGGGCTTGACTAATAGTAGGGACTAAAGGTCAGGATACCTTGGACTCTGTTGCTTCAGTTTTGTCCGTTCTTTTTTCAACTGCAGCATCTTTTAGTCCTCGACTTAGAGCTGCTTCTTCTTCTCTCTCACTCATTTTAACTTGGTTTTATTTCATTTAATCAGGTTTATTATCTTCCAAAAGTACAACGTTGTTTGTCATTTTACCAAAGTTTTGAAAGTAGATGTATGAAAAAAAAGTCACGAAAAAGTACAATATAAAATCTCTCTCTTATTAATGTTCACAGAGCCCATCTCAAGTGCTATAGTCAGCGGTCCGACTGCCACCCTCATCGCCGGCAACAGCACGGCCAGCCTCAGCTGCCAGGAGACGGGCGGCACCGTGGAGACCAGAACCTGGCTGAAAGACGGCAACGCTCTGTCTGCTGGCGGTCGCCAGGTGTTCTCCGCCGACAAGAGGTCATTGATGATCAAAACGCTGGAGAAAGAGGACAACGGAGAGTACACGTGCCAACTCACCAACTCCGTCAACAGCGTCAAAGCCTCCTACAAGATGGTGGTCAACTGTGAGTGTTTTGCTTTGCTGACAGACGGTGACGCAGGGTTTTACGGTTTTACACTGCGAGCCGTTTATGGCCGTGTATTCGTTTGTCTCGGCACTGATTTATTTGTATAGCTCTTTTATTTCCAGAAGTTATTTAGAGGTCCATAAAAATGGTTCACGGCAATAAGCGGATATGTGACCCATGTGTAGAGATTATAAGGTAAACAGAAAAATATGAATTGACTCTGCATGTGGTGATTCTTTATTGTCATACAGTAGTGACAAGAATAATTACATCCTTTACATCATCCTCTGTTTCACCTCCAGACGGTCCTGACCCAGCTGTGGTCACGGGTGATAGGGCCGTAGAGGTGACAGAGTCAGTAAAGCTCGACTGCTCCGCCGCCTCCGTACCTCCCGCAAACTTCACCTGGAAGTTCAACGGCAGTTTGACCAGTGTCAAAACGGCCCAGTATCTGATCGAGAAGGCTCTCTACAAAAACACCGGAACGTACATGTGCGAGGCGCACAACGACGTCACTGGCAAGACCACCACGTACACCCACACCCTGTCCGTCAAAGGTGAGCTCCTAAGATGTCCTCCTTCAGAGAGGATGAACTCTTTGGGTTCACGTATCAGGCTGCAACACCTTTCTCTTTCAGGAACACGTCCAAAGTTTAAGTTCATGAGATAATACATCTTAAGCTAAGGAGGGCATCGCTGTCAGGTTTCTGCTAATGCATGTTAACATGCAGTATGCTGGAGGAATTCAACATGTTAATTGTAGCCGGAGGCCCAGTAACTATATTCTGGCATATATAACTCCTAACATACTGTATGTCAATGCATTATATTATCTAATATCTCTTTGTCATGCAACAGAGGAATAAATGTGATATCAATTGGAGCCTGTAATTACCTGTAACCTCTCCTAGACAAGTGAGATGAATGTGTAGCACAGATGCCGTGGTCAGGTCTGAAAACAAGCAGCAGCAGCTTCCCGGTTTCGTTCTCAGGATCATCTCGTGTTGAAATGTGGCTCTTAAAGTTATGCAGATAACTTGTGACATGTGGATGTGCAGCGATCACTTCTGCAGAAGTTGCTTCTTGCCACCTGCAATCAGATGGAGTTGTATATTAATGTCCTTCCTGTGGTTTCTCTTCTGAGACATGACGTCTGTAAACATGGCAGCAGTTTGCACACAATGTAACTTCTGTTTCTGTTGATTGAATGTCAGGACATCCCACTGCATGCTTTAGATTTAAGTGCATTTACATTGAAGCATTCCCTCCCAGCAGGATTTAAACATCTTGTTGTTGTTGTTTCGTAGAGGAAGGAGCGTTGGATGAAGGTCTCTCAGACGGAGCCATCGCTGGAATCGTCATCGCTGTCCTCGTCGCTCTCGGTGCCGCCATCGGCCTAATCATGTACTGCAGACAGAAAGTACCGTAAGTGCTCTGCTTTCTCTCGGTCTCGATCAGAACACGGTGACAGACGGAGGAGCTGTGGTTTCTCTGTGGAGCTCTCTCACAAAGCTGCTCTTGGTTTGCAGGTGAACCTCCTGACTGGAGGTTGTAGGCTGCAAAACCAGTTCCCAAGTGGGATCTTGGCTGAGAGTTTTTTTTGTTTGACTTTGGCAACATGAGAATCAATGTCACATTGTCCATTTTGTAAAGTTACAGAATTGTCACACACGCTCGCTGATTCCCATCATAAAAGGGGAGTTTCAGAAGAAAGATGCACTTTGTTTCAAGCACACAGAGGCTTTTACTACAAGGTTGTGTTATCTCGGAATGTTTTCAGGTGTTTCTTTTTCCAAGTTGTGCTCCGGTCTTCCTGTTTTTTTTAATATTTATTTAGGTAGTTAATGATTGCAAAGCACTGCCTCCTCTACGCTTGTTCTCTGGTGTAAAATAGCAGATTTCCCTTCATTGGAACAAAGAAACCAAACCAGGAAAATCCGACCCGGGAGTGTTTTCCGTCATACTCTTTGTCACGGAAAAATGTTTCTTCATTTCTTTACAGCTAAAAGCTTTGTTGTTAGTTTATTTGCTGCCGTTTCTCCATGATTTCATGCTTCAGTGTTAAAATATACAAATACGTGTGTGTGTGTGTGTGTGTGTGTGTGTGTTTTATCTGACCCTCTTTATTTAAGTGTGTGTGTGTGTGTGTGTGTGTGTGTGTGTGTGTGTGTGTGTGTGTGAAGCATATCTGTCCTTTTCTCTGTTTGTGTGTCTGTATGAATTCTTGTCAGCCACTTCATGACCTTCTAGGAAATTCTCCTCATTCCTCTCACGCCTTGACATCTTGCAACATGTCAGACTGAAGTAATAACACACTTATACACACACACACACACACACACACACACACATGCAAATACATGCAGACACTCCGTCGAGCTGCCACGCCCTTCAACACTTTTGCAGTAACTGTCACAGAAACACCCATACTTCACTACATACCTTCTGTAACGCCTTTTGTTGTGTTGAAAATGTCTCCAAACAGAATTCAGGTCTCGTATCTACGGGGCGTGTTTAAAAAACAAAAGACAAACGGCGATTCAGGACATTCGACTCCAATGTCTTCGCAGATCTGTTGCTGAAAGTGTTTTGGCTTTTCTTTTCTTTTCTTAATGACTTCAACTTGTGAAAAGATGTCCCGTTGTGAGATCATTTCAACGTTTTCCACACAAATCAGAATTTTGTAGAATCTAATGTCATTTTACGTGATTCTAGACTCAGCAGCATCAACTAGAAGAACCTTTTATTTAATCAAAAGAGATGAGAGACATGAGACATTGGAGACGAACTACAATTGGACTTAAAATGAAGACATGAGTCCCTAAAGACTTGATTTAAATCTGTGCGACCTTTTAACGCTCAAAGCGTTGACCTCGAGTCTCTAACGCTGATCCTTGATGACATTTGTACAGGAGATGAACTTTTATAACTTGTTTAAGTGATATCAAAGCTTACAGTTATGCATAATTAAGGGCGTTTGTCCAGCATTCTGTTTTACTAAAAGAAACTCTCTGGAGGGCACGTTTAGTTTTAAGCCCGTTAGCCAAAATTAGCATGCCAGTTTACATCCCAGTTAACGTGAATTCCCGATGCACATTGCTAAAAAACAAAACAAAAAACAAGATGGCGTTGGAAGAACTTGCTTTCAGATAAAAACGAGGCTTGTGAAGACACTCGACTTGAATAAAGACGGCGCTGCAGCCACATGCAGCAGCAGAGCGTTACGATCAGATTACATCCTTTCTGAAGAAAGGTGCGTGTCTTTTCTAGACAGCATCAGTGATGCAATGCTGCACCACATCCTGTCAGATTTCAACATGATGTGCAGCGCAGCCGGAAGCTAGCGTCCTGAAACAAATAGCAAACCGACGAGTCAGTGACAGACGCAGCCTCCTGACACCAACACGCTCCCCCGACTGGGGCAACTTGGAACCGAGAGTTTGCAGCTCAGTTTGTCGACACGGGTCACAGGAAGTTTAAATCCAGAGACTTTTACCTTTTCCTTCTTCTTCTTCTTCTTCTTCTTCTTTTTCCTCTTTTTCTGGGACTCATGCTGTGTTCTTAGTAAGGCAAGGCAAGTTTATTTGTATAGCACATTTCAACAACAAGGTAATTCAAAGTGCTTCACATAAAACCATTAAAAGCATCAAAACATGAGGCAAAAGAAAAGGAGATTTAAAAACAGTAACTGTAACTCTTAATACATTTTAATACTATTTCTGGCCTGATGAGGTTTGGCAAACGATATTTAGTGAATCTAAAGGTCTGCCTGTTTTTAAATTTATTAAGCCCAAACTATTATTTTTGCATCCACATGTCTGCGTGACTTATATTTCATCATGTGCTCATATCCCCGAGGGTCTGCGTGGACCACTTGGACCCATTTCACAGCAGCAAAACGTGTGAATATATCTGTGGAGGCATGAGGCCCAATTTTGGAGCGTATTTGGCCGCTCAGCTTGCAGCTTTGACTCTCGAGTGTTGAGCTGTTTCGTCTTGAGCTAGCACTCTTCTTCTTCTTCTTCTTCTTCTTCTTCTTCTTCTTCTTCTTCTTCTTCTTCTTCTTCTTCTTCTTCTTCTTCTTCTTCTTCTTCTTCTTCTTCTTCTTCTTCTTCTTCTTCTTCTTCTTCTTCTTCTTCTTCTTCTTCTTCTTCTTCTTCTTCTTCTTCTTCTTCTTCTTCTCTGTGTTGCTCTGCAGCGATGTAGCCGACCAATCGTCCCAGCTCACCCTGCAACAAAACCAGTTGGTGTAGAAAAGCATTGACGTTCCTCCCCACAGACTGTAGATAAGAAGAGGACGTAGTCATAGCGGCTTCACTCATTGGTTTGTGGACGGATGTTTTGAAGATTTAAGTTTGCCGATTTCGCCGTTGCCATGTCTTTTTTTGTCCGCAAACGATGAACGGAAGTGACCATATGTGGACTGAGGAGGAGTGACGTAGAGACGCCGTATACGTCTCTGGTAGAGACCTGTCAATCACCGTGTAGCCCCGCCCTAAAGCATCCCCTGCTTTATGGTCTGTGTGACTCTAAATGGACCATAATGTACTAAATGAACATCATGCTGTATTGAAGAAGACTTGAAACTAGAGATTGAGACCATAAACTCATGTTTACAATGTTTACTGAGGTAATAAATCAAGAGAGAAGTAGAGTCATTTTCTCATAGACTTCTATACAACCAGAGGAGTCGCCCCCTGGTGGTCAGCTGCAAATACTCGTTGAGACTTTGATTGATATTTTAGGTTGTTATGTGTTTCTCACCAAGCTACAGAGTAACGTTTGTGTTTCTAATCATTTTTGAGAGAATTTTTGCTGATATTTTCTAATGAAAAGTTTCAGCAGAAGATATTTATTCTCAGCCTTGAAGACATCGTGGAGGAAACCCTCTTTGTATAATATCCCCTCCCCCCCTTTTACTTCCTCTTCTGTCATTCAAGCGGGACGCGATGATCACCGAGGTCACCAGGTGTCAGGTAGAGCTGGTTTTCAGCTTTAGAGCACCTCTCGGGGCCCCGGAGGCCCAACGGATGATTGACTCGTCTGTCCCTTTGTCACTTTATCTTCATCGCCGTCATCGTCACTGTTAGCAGGCGTCAACACTGGTGACGGGAAGCCTTTGTTCTGCAGCGGGCCTCCATGTTGGGTGTTGTGGGTTGGAGGTGACCGCCTCAGGCAATGGTTCAGGATTCATTTTAGACATTTTGAATGCTGAGAGGAGTTCTTGCTCTTTATGTTCCTTGTGTGTGGAGAACCGGTGCAGGTGGTGCAGAGTTACAGGTGGTGCAGAGTTACAGGTGTAGTTTTTGCATTATTTAAGGAGTCAAATCAGCAAACATGCTGCCACGTTAGGGGATAAAATAAACTCTGTGTTGGCTTCCAGCAACAGGTTTTTATTGAAAACACGGCGTTGTTGTCCTGAAGATCTAAAACTAAAACCGGTTCACTTCAGGTCACAACAGCAACACACACCTGTTGTACGGGAGAAGGATCCCGAGTAAAGATCTCGTCCTCTGATAGTCGAACAGGAGCCCGCATGAACTTTAGGTAAAGAAGAGGAATTAGCCGACACGCACTAAAACCACCGACACAAAACATGCCGATCCGTCTGATAAAACCTGGTGTGAGGATTTACAGTCAGGACCAGAATCCAACAACGGCCCCTCAGAGAGCAGCTCCCCTTTCCAGCATGTCCTGTAGAACCTGCTTTAGGATCAACGTGTCGTGATTCAGGAAGTCATCATCACTGGTTTTCTCCACAAACTCCGACCTCTAGAACCAGAACAGCACCTACCTGCAGCGCCTCGTCACTGGTTACAGATGTGCACCAGCTGTGACCAGTTCACCAGTTCAAAGAGCTTTTTCATGCTTTTATCTGACTCGTTTTTTAGAATATGAAGAAATACAATCAAGTAATTGAGTAAGTGATTCAAATAAGTACAACTTTATGTGGCAGAAATGTGCTTTTGTTCTGTTCATTATGACACAAACTCCTCAAAACTCTTTTTTTTGTGCCTAAAAGTGAGTAGAGAAACCAGTCGACTCAGCAGTTTGGAGACGTTTGCCTGTTTGTAGCGTCTACATTTATTCACTGAACACAAACTTTGATTTGATCTTGAAGGAAGAAATGACTCGACTTCAGCCTGTAATTCATCTCGTGGTTGTTTGGGTAATTTGTTGCATTGAACTCTGGAGATAAAAGCTTTATTCTGAAATAATTACAGGGAACACGTTGAACACGACAACTGCTGAGATGTATATCGGTGGTAACCAGTATTTGGATGATTTTATGTTTAAGTGAACTGGAAAAAAGCTGCTTTGCTGCTACTTTAAACTACTTTTCTTTATCTGTCAGAGCTCCTTCAAACTAATATGATTTAAAATAGAATCTTCTCTTCATGCTGCGTTCAGAAAAACAAGCTGCCAGCTGGGAAAACCCATTCACGTCACACCCCTCGGTCATAATTACAAGTTAGATATCGAGGATTTTTAGTTGTTTCACATCTCCCACCCAGCGTTAGTCGCTCCAGAGATGACGAACATGCCACCAAATGTCTTCTATCCTCAGACATCCAGACTCTTTTATGTTCGGTTGATTTTTTTTGTCATGTTTTAAACCAGTAATTTACTCCAACGCTCCAGCGTCTCACCTGCTCAGTGTTTGTTTTTTATACAGAAGAAACAAGCGGTCAGGATTCTTTCCATAAAGTTCTCCAACGACCTTTGACCCCGGCTGCCTCTTCTTTCAATAAGCTCCGTCGTGTTTGTGAGAACGAGCCGCGTCGTTCTTCAGGGCGAGGCCTGCGTACCCGAGAATGGCAGGAATGTCAGCGTCATGTCTGCACTCGTCTTCTCTCTACGTTTGTGTCGCTGCTCCGTTAAACTTTAACCCTTCAAGCTTCTCTTCTCTTTCCACTTCTGTCTTTTTAAATCAAGCCTTCGGTCGGTTCTTCCTTCTTCTCATTTGTCTGAGCTCTCTCCAACAGAAAGTCGGTGATGGTTTTGTTAAAGAACAAAAGAGAAAAGTGGGTTTAAAAGGTGCAGGATCACGAATAAAAGGTAGAATACATGAGGAAAAAACACATCTTTATTTAAAGCAACACGTAGTAACTTTTGAGAGAAGAAATGACTCACACGATGACACATAACAGACCTAGAGGATCCCCAGAGACGAGGAACCTCTGAGGGACCAGGATCTAAATTAGGTTCTGGGGTCCTTTAAACCCACAAGAAGATCCTGGTTTGGTGGTAGTACTTTCTGAAAGTAAAGTTTGCAGGGTATCTGATTGCTCAAACACACTCGTGTACCGCTTCATTCATAAAACAAGGAAGTCCTCGAGTACGGATTTAGGAACATTTTAGGACGAAAGGAGAACATTTCTCTTTGTTTGATGACATTAGAACTAAAGTTATACTTTGCTGTTTGCTTCCTGAAAGAGAGAGAGAGAGAGTTATTTTCTGATAGTTTCACAAAAAGCACAAATAAATAGCCATCAATAGCCGGGAGCTTCTTGGTGGAAACGCAGCTGTTAGTTGGTCTGCTGTGACCAGTAGCTTACGGTGGCTAATGCTAAGCTAGCACCCTCTGCTGTGTAACTATGATGCCCTTCCTCTCATTATGGCACTATTACTCTACGTGGTAGCGTCTTACGTTTTATCATCTCCACTCATGAATTATCATTACGTCCGTAATATTTGAAGACATTTTCCCAGAATCCTAAGAGGCGTCTTTCAATTATTCATTTTTTATTTTTTTATTTGACTAACGATTAATTTGTTAATCGACTATTTGCTGCAGCGCTACAGACAGTGAGCTGCAGCATATTATGCTATGATTATTCTATATATTCATGTTATTATTGTGAATAATAAGTAAATGATCATTTTGTTATCATTTACTTATTATTGTGACATTTTAACTATATTTAGGTGAGTTAGGCTTTTCTGCCTCCGAAAGAATATTTATATGATCATATTTATTTATATGATCATATAAATAAATATGATCATATTTATTTACATAATTACAGGAAGAAGCAGAACACGTGAACATATATTGTGCAAATAAACTAATTCAATAAATAATAAGAGCATTTTTTGGATGCTGTCAGTCACTAAACAATGAAGTGAGGAAGATCAACAAACACGGCTCCTCTGACATGTTGTGAACTCTTTAACTTTTTAAAGTGACTAAATAGCATCAAAGATCATCACCTCTTCTCTCTGTCCTCCTCACGTATCAACGGCCCCAAAACAAATGTGTCGCAGTTTCTGTGATGAGGTTCAGTGACTGAACAGAAAGGCGACGCTGGTGTTTGTTCATGAAGAGTAAACGCAGCTCTGATATGTTGCAACTCTTCAATCCGTCAGAATGTAAAGCAGAAACTCGCTGTTTAAATGTGCTAAACGTAGCAACGTCATGCTAATGTGACCCAAACCTTTATTTAGTCTCAACAAAAATGCAAATTCTGTTCTACGTTGAGACCACAAAGCATCATAACGATCAATCTGTTGTCTTATTTCTCTTAAAATAATCCTGAAACTTCCCGAAACGCTCTGAAATTCAACATTTGTGTTTGTTAAGGAGCTAAAATGTAGTTTCAACGTCCGTGAACAGGAGCTGGTTCGTGAAAGTTTAAATTTGAAAGAGATTAGAAAAGTTTAGATTAACAGCAGCAGCTTACATGTGTACAGTTTGATTGTGCAACCTTTCACCTTCTGTGTGTGTGTGTGTGTGTGTGTGTGTGTGTGTGTGTGTGTGTGTGTGTGTGTGTGTGTGTGTGTGTGTGTGTGTGTGTGTGTGTGTGTGTGTGTGTGTGTGAGAGATATCATCCTGAACGCATGTCAGTGAATCAACAAACCACCGAAATTCATTTACAAAGTTGTCGTGGGCCAATAAATTAAAGCTCCACATGTTACATGTTATATCGGTTTGAACTATTTGATCTCGTTTATTCTCCGTGTTCGTATCATCTAAACCGTACACTGTGTCACAGGTTGTGTGACGACCCGCGTGTCCTAATCTCTGTTTCCTGTCGTGTGCTTCTGTCCTCAGGGTCCAGTCACCGTACTAAAGGAGCTGCTGCACACAGCTGGTGAGTCTCTTTACAACCAGCAGAAGAAAGTCAGATCTCATTCATATTAATTCTATCATATATTATTTTATATCATAATATATGTTAACTCAAGAAAGTGAACACACCTTTTTTCTGTCTGAGGCGTGCATGTGTGTGTTCACGTGTGTGTGTCGAGATGGTAGCCACCGAGGCTGCCTCCACTTGGTCGAGCAAACAAAGAGTGTGTGTGTGTGTGTTATGTGTGATGTATATGTGTGTGTGTATGAGATAAGACTGTTGATTTAAAATGGAGTCACACACACACACACACACACAGTCTGGTGTCTGAGCCCAGCAGCAGCTTCCTGCTTCTACCTGCAGCTTTTTCAGCTGTTTCTCTTTGATCTCCGACACGAGACCAAAGACTCAGAGACCGGAATCGGAGAAGAAACCCTTTTGAAGCTGAGAGCTTCCTGAAGAGTGGAGAGTAACACGGAGGGCTACTCGTTTGATATCTTCCCAAATAATACACATTTTCTCGACCTACCTTTGAATAATATTATATATTGAATATTATGCATTAACTCGGCTACATTGGGAGACTGTATGTTCACTGATAAGGCTGTTAATGATTCCTCACAATCATAGGAAAACTCAAATGTATGTATGTATGTATGTATGTATGTATATGTATATATGTGTATATATATATATATATGTGTATGTGTATATATATATACATACACACACACATACAACCTGCAAGCCCTAAATGGTTCTGGGGATTAATAAACTGGGACTGTTTCATAACCAGTTAAAAACTCCTCGTAGTGACTTAAGTGTAAATGTTAATGAACTCTTGTCCCTCTTCTTTTACACTCAACACAACTAAAGAAGTAAACGATTAGTCGGATACCTGAAGAATATCTGACGTGTGAATCATTAATGACAGTAAAACCTTTTTCTTTAAAGACAAAACAGGTTTAATGTCGACGGGTGTGGCAGAACAACACCAACAGCTCACCAATAAATCGCACTGTGGGTGCAGAAATTCATGTGTGTGTGTGGTGATGACATTTGTGGAGGTACAATGGAAGAATACATATGGCTGCTCTTATTCTGAAAATATCTGATGTCTGCAGCTCTGCTAACATTTCCTTCCTCTCTTCTTCCTCTCTTCTTCAGGAGATGCCGGCCCCAAACATCCGACTATTTTCTTTTCCAATGATTCATCTGTGCAGCCGGGAGCAGCGTCCAGTTGGATGCTTTTGCCGAACCAGATTTCCCATCATCCCTCTGGATTCTATCACAGTTTGGATTATCAGCTGGAATCTTCAGTTTGTTCCTTTTTAAAATTTTTATTTTTAGCTTTTTTGTCACCTTCACCATAAACTCGTCCACCATCACGGGATCTTCTTCTTCTTCTTCTTCTTCTTCTTCTTCTTCTTCTTCTTCTTCTTCTTCTTCTTCTTCTTCTTCTTCTTCTTCTTCTTCTTCTTCTTCTTCTTCTTCTTCTTCTTCTTCTTCTTCTCCTTCTCCTTCTCCTTCTCATTCTCATTCTCATTCTTCTTCTCTTCCACCTGGCGTTTAACAAACGTCCCTCACCTTTTGTCCGGCTCGCCGCTTCCTGAAGGAAACCAAAAACACAGAGAAACTGTGCGACAGAGACGTTTCCTGGACTAAAGCTGACGGACTGACGGTTACGATGAGAGAGTCTCTTGATCCTCCTGGAAACCCGAGGAGGAAACACACACGCACACACGTACACACGTACACACGCACACACGCACACACGCACACACGCACACACGCACACACGTACACACGCACACACGTACACACGCACACACGCACACACGTACACACGCACACACGCACACACGTACACGCGTACACGCGTACACACGCACACGCGTACACACGCACACACGCACACACGTACACACGCACACACGCACACACGTACACACGCACACACGTACACACGCACACACGCACACACGTACACACGCACACACGTACACACGTACACACGCACACGTACACACACGCACGCGGAGGCCACACACGAAGACATTCAGGATTCTGGGTTTTAATCTGAAAAAAAGGGTTTCTGTGGTTTGATTTATCTCACCCTCTGTGCCAGGTGGGTGGAGTTTCCCCGGTTGAGGGGGGGGGGGGGGTGCTTCAAGTGCAGTGGAGGATTTTAAAGTAAAGGTTTTGATGCTTCTCTGCACTTGGCAGCGTTGTTTTTGGAGGACAGGTTGATCCTAAATACCTCAGGGTCTCTGGTGCTCACCAGAAGTCGTTTTAACACATTTAACACGTTGCCAGATTTTCTTATTTTTTTTTACTGATGTTTCTACAAAACTTTATTAGTATTTCTTTCCTTCAACACTACTGAGCTTTTTAATCATTGTTTTACGTGTCTTAATGTTGCTAAAGGAGCTTTAAAAGTGCTTTGCAAACACTAACGACTCAAAATTCTACTAATTTAAACGTTTCTAATCAACTTGTGTGTTTACGTGAACAAAATTACACTTTATTAACTTTCAAATATCTATATTGGCTTCAAAAATTCCAGGAGTGGAAATGGATAAACACACTTCATAATCTCTGCTGTGATTCTGGATTTCTTCGTTTCCTGCTTCATCCTTCTGTCTTTACTGTCCGGATCCTCTTCAGTGTTGGTTGAAGTCGTCCTCTGGAGAATAGAAAGAGGAGGAAGAGGAGAAGGTAAATGTTTAAGACGGCGTAGACAAGATCCAACACGCAGGGACGAGTTGGGGTGGTGAAGGGGAGAGAGAGAGAGAGAGAGAGAGAGATTTGTTGGGGGCGACATACTTTAAGTTTTGGAGGGAAAGTTTAATGAGCTTCAGGGCGGTGCTACTGAGTTTTGTTTTTTAAATCTTATCATTTTTTAAAAATCTAAAGTGGAATAATAAACCTGACTTTCATCTGGAAATGTAAAAGAAACTTTTTTTGTATCATTTTAAGTTCATCTTTTCGCCGGATCACAAATCTTTTCGGGAGTATTTCGTCATCAAACCTTCAGATGAGAATGACCGTGTGTGTTTTTTTTGACTTTTTTGTTGGTGTGGTTTTAGTGCTTCTGTGTGATCTCAGACTCCAACATGCACTGATTCTCCGGTGAGATAAGTATTTATTTTTGTTTAGAAAAAAAAGAAACCTTGATAACTGGAGCTGAAGATCAGAGCCGGTCTGCAGATCACGCATTCAAAATCTCACTCGCTCTTTTGTGTGTTACTTTTCAGTCTGTGAGTTTTTTTACCCTGAACTCGACGGTTGAAGATGCTCAAAGTGAATCTGAAAAGTCTTAAAAAAACACAAGGTGTCGTTTTCGATATATTTATCGAACACAGTTTGTGAAAACACACGGCACAGAATGTACCAACACAGTTCTCCCAAACAAGACGCATTCATATGTCTGGAAACGACACAAGCAGCCCTCATTGTAAATAATAGAGATAGAAACTGTCAACAATTTGTTTGTGGCATTCTTTGAAAATATACGTGTTTTCTTTTGTTTCTTGTCATGATTTATTTGTTAAAAAGACCTTTTTGATCTGTCGTTTTGCTAATGTTTACAGAAGCCGCTACAAAATCCATATGTAAAAAATATTAACACAAACGTCCCCAAAGGTGAAATTCATGTCCGATTTGATGTCCATGTAAAGCCATAAAAGTTGTGGAAATATTTTCCAGATTCAGATTTTTTGCCATTTGTTGTGTTTTTATTTGTACAGAAATATTCTGACACATGGAAGCGTCTGTGTAACTGGTTCAAAACCAGGAAACGACCAATCAGAGTCTGAGTAGCTTCAAACCATCCAATCACGGAAGTGTGTGTGTGTGTGTGTGTGTGTGTGTGTGTGTGTGTGTTTCCGTGGAGACCAGGGCGTGGCAGGTGAGGAAGGACATAAAGCCCTCAGCTGCAGATCACTGAAACACAAAACCATCCATCTCAGCAAGTCACTTTGTCTCAGTTTCAGCTTTTAGGTCTTCTTTGTCTACTACTACAACTTCTTATTCTACTACTACAAATACTAATACTTCTACATCTACTACTACTACTACAACAACTACTACTAATACTTCTTCAACTACTAATTATTCTAGTACTATTACAACAACTACTACTACTACTAGGACCACTTCTTCTTCAACTACTAATACTTCTACTAATTCATCAAAACGTTAGTCTATAAAGGAACTCCACCGCGGTCACGTGACTTCACGTTAGTCTATAAAGGAACTCCACCGCGGTCACGTGACTTCACGTTAGTCTATAAAGGAACTCCACCGCGGTCACGTGACTTCACGTTAGTCTATAAAGGAACTCCACCGCGGTCACGTGACTTCACGTTAGTCTATAAAGGAACTCCACCACGGTCACGTGACTTCACGTTAGTCTATAAAGGAACTCCACCGCGGTCACGTGACTTCACGTTAGTCTATAAAGGAACTCCACCGCGGTCACGTGACTTCACGTTAGTCTATAAAGGAACTCCACCACGGTCACGTGACTTCACGTTAGTCTATAAAGGAACTCCACCACGGTCACGTGACTTCACGTTAGTCTATAAAGGAACTCCACCACGGTCACGTGACTTCACGTTAACTCTCACAGACCTTATTTCAGACATCTAACCAGAAACACATCAAGAAAACACTTTGACTTTGAGGGAATGCTGACTCATATCTGGGTTTCAGGACTCATTGATGCAGCTCTCTGTAAACCTTTGAAGAAATGAAGACGAGGACTAAATGTCCTCACTTTCTAAAAATATTCTCTCAAGGTCTAAAACTTTAAATTGGTCCTCAAAAAGACAGAAGTACAACACACAGAATAAGCTGTCTGATTTGTTCCTGTGGGTCAGGTTAATATCCTGATACACACACACACACACACACACACACACACACACACACCATAGAAAACATATGCCTTCATCGTTGTAGTCAGAGACATGCAGAGGAAGATTACTGTGAAAACACTTGTTGACACAGAAACCAAGCGCTCCTATTGCTGCAGAAACACAGGTTAACATATCTGACTAAACGTTCTAAAATGTCACCACAAAGTACGACTGAGACAGTAAAAAAAACTGCGCTAAAACCGGACAAATGTGTTCGTCATAAGAATAGGAGCAGGGTGTTCGGAGCAGCGGCCATCTTTATGTGTACCGTTGTTTCCTCATACAACGGTTTGTGTGATAGCTAACAAAAAGTTACTCATCGTGCGTTTTCCTACAAAACTGCATATTTGTGATCGTTACGTTCATACGGTCTTTTCATAATGAACTCAGTTGGGGTTTAGGCAACAAAACTACTCCGCTAGTTTTAGGAATAGATCATCGTTTGGGTTAAAATAAAATGTTGGTGTAGCATAAAGCATGGTGGAATTTGCCAGCTGATTAGCGAACAGCTAGCTTGGTAATTCCACCATGCTTTAATGCTACACTGAGAAAATGAGCTGAACAGCTGGCTGCTGGTCAGCTGCAGCGCGGGGTCGAGCGGTCCCTCTGCCTCACTCCCCGTCTGGTGCGAGGTGCTTGGTCACCTCTGATGTTATGTAACTGTGCGATCAGAGCTTTATTTTAGACGTGACTGTCACAAATATTCACCGATAAAAACGTTATTCATATTTACATTCGTTTCTAAATGCTTTAAAAACGATTTAACCTTTGTTTCTTTATAATGCATGTCATAATTCTTTGTTTCTTTCTTCTTTCTTTTTGAATCTTGCTTTGGCCACACTTACTGTACGTATCGGTGCGCTTACACGTAGCACACATGACCTGCTGAGGGAAACCCACCTGATTAAACACGTCTTGTGGATTAAGTGAGTCAGTCGCTCCATTCTCCTGACACCTGCGGGTTTAGTGAGATACAACACACCTGCACACACATGCAGAGTCTCTGAGACGTCCTCACGTGACTCTGATTGTGGAACAAGCGTAGCAGGTATGTTTCAATATGAGATGTTTTTTTTTAGATTTAACAGGATGAGCTATTTTTATACCCACAGGCAGGTTTTCAGATGAACTCTAAAAACAAACCTTTACTCTCACGAGCTCATGCAACATGGCCATAGAAACGCCTCACAAACAAGTCGGCATCTGAAAGCAGCTCTTCACGAATTGATTCAACGGAACAGTTTCATTCTAGTTCATCATTCTAGCTCCTGATTCTGTGCTTCAGTGGACTTTTACTTTATAAACCGCGGACGTGCCAATCAAACAAACACCTGAAATGTAAATATGGCAGCAGCATGTTAACCTTTCAGTCTTATCGTCATCACTCACTTGTGAAAAACACAATCATACATGGCAACAGAGTTATTTAGCGTATCATATTTCTCAAAATGTCAAACTTTTCCTTTTAAGAACCACCCGAACCTCAACAACGGAATTTACCTGCAGAAAAACGTTACAGGCGTGTTCCCAATGCAAATCAAACAAACTTCAGTTGTACTTTTTTAAAGTTCAAAAATCAAAAAGCAGGGACCAATGAGAGGCCCGGTGAGAGGTGTGCTCGTCCAATCAGTTGCAGGAGGAGCCGCTTCTTCATCCTACTGTAGTTTGAATGAAGCCAGTTTTGTCAGGTGGGAACCAATGAGAGTAGAGGAAATCCTAGCACAGATTATTACAACAACGGCACTCATTAAACGAGTTTAAACTCAGTCATTCAAACTGTCTTGACATAACAGAAGTCGCCGCTTTAACCTTTGCGTTTCGTTGTGTGTGTGTGTATGTATGTGTGTATGTGTGTGATTCAACACACAAGGTAAAACTGTCAGGACTGAACACGCCTGCAGCATTTAGTCAGGAATGTGTGTTACATCTTGTTGAGTCAATGCTGAGCCATGCAGGGAGCAGAAGAGGGAGGGGGAGGAGGAGGAGGAGGGGGAGGGGAGTCAAACGGGAGAAACATAACCAGAAAACAGTCAACGCCTCCCGTCCGGTTTCACTTCCTGACTACAAACCCTCAACGGTCGACTGTCGTGGTTTCAAGTGAAGTTTTTCGGTAGCCATTGGGTGGCTCATCATGACGTGCGGCTCATGTTCGATTGTAATAACTTCGGTGATCCTCCTTCGGTGACTTTTCCTTTGGCGCCATCATCGGGTCAGGTTTAATGTCAGATACTTTAGTTTATGATCAAATACCTGCAGAACTGGTGACATAGACACTGTGACACTGAAGGTATTTGTGTTGAACATGAGGATGAACAGTAAACTAAATACAAAAATACTTTATTCCTCCCAGGGGGGGGGGGGGGGGGAATTACTGCGTTACAGTTGCTCTTACAAATAAGCACCAGCAGGTAACCCTCTACGTGTGTGTGTGTGTGTGTGTGTGTGTGTGTGTGTGTGTGATTACAGGGTACAGTAATAACAGCCTTGTTCGCTGGAATGGCAGAATAATAACTCGCAGCGAACACTTCCTTTCTCTCTGTTTCACAGGAATGGAAGTTAAGTGAGGACAAATCACAGAAGTCTGCGATGTGTTTAATCTATGAATACAGATGTGACAGCATGCACGGGAAGATCAGAGTCAACGACTCGTTTTCAACTAAAGTCACGTTTTAAATGTTTCTGAATCCACCCGGTGATTTACATAATGTCACAGCTGACTCTCACGAATGGTTTATGACTTTTTATGACATGTTTATGACATACTATACTATGATCATACTATACTAAAAACATACTATTCTGACTTTTGTATGATATACTGTAACTTTGAATCACTTTTTCATGACATATAAGACTTTTATGACTTTTTAATGACATACTAAGCTTTGACCTTTTGTAACTTCTTAACATACTATACTATGACTTTTGTTTTTTTTAACACTTCAATAACTTTAGCATCCCATCATATTATACTATTGTAGTGGACTCTATAAGTCAACAGGACTGGTGGTGGAGTGAGGAGTCAACACAAAGTGTCGATGGGACTCTGATGCTGCTGGTAAGTGAGACCTGTTCCCTTTAAGAGAGGAAGTGTAACGTGTGTGTGTAACGTGTGTGTGATGTGGTAACGCAGTGTCATCGGGGGGTTAAAGGTGATGTGATGTCAGTGCTTTGGAGGTGATGTTTTGTGGGAGTCTGGATGAAACGGTGACTGTGGTGTGCAGCCAGAAAAGAGACGCTTGCTGACTTTGTTAATCCGGCGCTCCTACAGGATACACACAATATACCAATGACTTTAATGACTTTTTAGATTTTTTAACAAAATACTATATTATTAAGTTATTTATAATATTTTATGTTTTTTATGAAATACTATGGCTTTTAATTAATTTATTACTGCATATGACTTTTTTATGTTATACTATACTATGACTTTTTATGTGTTTATTTTACGACAAACCTTTATGGCTTTTAATTTATTTTCTTTGACAGACAAGACCGACTATATTATGAACTTTTAAAGATATACCATAATATACATGATAATAATCATATAATATATGACTATTTTCTGATATAGTATTCTTCAATCAGGAGAGACAAGAAAATGAAGACAAGATATTTGTTTATTATAAACACAGGATAAAGTCTTGACACGGAGTCTTTGGCACTGAGACAAGGAGGCTTGTAGAGGAGCGGTGTCAGCATGGACGCACTGAAGGCAGAGAGACATCATGAGAGGGTAACACATGTAAGCGTGGCGCTGTGCTGTTGGACTGAAGACACCAGCTGATGAAAAGCTGATATCATGACTGACGTCACCAAACTACAGATAGAAGGAGAATAGGGAGAGCGTACATGAGAGGCTCATGGATCAACGCACACTCGAGTTTCATCATGACTTCTTACTTCTTAAGGAAAAAGGAAAAAGTCATAATAAAGTCATAGTGTAGCATGTCGTAGAAAGTATCCTGAACTAGTATACTATGACTTTTTAATGATTTTTTAAAATATAAAATACTTTCGACATGATTAACAATTCCTTTTTTTTATCAGTTTTCATGAAATACTATCACTTCATTAAAAAGTATTTACGATGTGATATACTGTGACTTTTTCACGACTATTTTCCAACTCAAAAGTCACATAAAAGTCAAACTGTAGCATGTCGTAAGAAAGTCATGAACAGGTGATAGTGAAGCATGTTCTAATAAGCTAAGAAAGTCACAGTATAGTAAGTCATAAATATAAATACTATAGCTAAAAGTCATAATATAATATGTAGTAAAAATTCATTAAAAAGTCTAAATGTCGTAAAAACTCACAGCATTTTTTACGACATGTTATACGACTTTTTTTGTCTGCATGTCCAACTATCTCTTTAATCTCTTTAATCTCTTTAATCTATCCATCTATCCATCCAGTATGTGAGCGGTTACCTGTTTCCAGACTCTGGCGATGTATTAATCCTTGATGGAGGGCAGTCTGGCACCAAACATCTCTTTTTAGATCCAACGGTCCATTGTAGTCTTTTGTTTATGTTTAAGAAACATGAGCGCTTCCACAGCAGACCATGTTGTTCAGAAGGTGTGACGGTGTGCAGTGAAGGGGTCTCGTCAGATCCACAGCTTTAAAAGCATTTAGTTCTGAGTCCACCGGATGTCAAGCTGTTCAACCTTCCGTCTGTATGCAGACGATGACGACTTGTCAGCGTCCCAAATGAGACCGTTTCTGGAACGAAGGTGTTGAAGTCAGAACAGGATCCTTGTGCATGTCGTCTTTCACTCCTGTGATGTGATGTTTCCTGGAGACCTGGATGATGGGAGCGCCTGAAGCAGGAGAGGACTCCAGTAATCTGATGAAGGGCCACGCCATCTGGGCCGGATGCTTCACTTTCCTTCTGTCTGCGAAAGAGAAGATACACATCTGATTCTAGACACAGGCCGACTACACTTTATCACTTGTTCTCAGACAAGCTAGTTAAGCTCTTCTCCAGGTTATACTTAACTATGACTTTTTACCACTGTTTATTAGGACCTAGTACACTGTTACTCTTAAATGACATACTATACTTTGATATTTTTTTATTTGTATTGACATATACTGAGCTTCACGTGACGTCTTTTTTTATTACATTCTATGACTTATGATTTTCTATTGATTTTTTTATTTGACTTTTTTATGAGTTTACTTATCAACACACTTCTATGCACACGCACACACACACACACACACACACGTCCAGAAATATGAAAGAGGAATGCATTTAATCTCCAGGTTGTGAGCGATTTGTCCTGACTTGACATCCTGTAACTGACGGGAATGAAACGATGGTTAATGGCGGTTGATCCGTTTGTATTGACCTTTAGTGAAATGTCACATTGTTTGGAGGATTAAGGAATCAAAAACAGGAAACAGCAGAACACACCTCCAAACTCAGGATGGGCATCTCCTCTAAAGAGCTGAAGGCCTGTTGCTGCCAGGCTCGCTCTAATTGTTGGAAATATTTTTGCGGTAACTCATTCTTTGATTCAAATGTCAGTTTCTGTGTCGAAAGGGAAAAAGGCACTCCGGATGGATTTAATATTTAGATTTTCTTTGTCTTTCACCACAGTGATTAGTGCAGAATTGACAGAGGAAGGTGAATTGAATGCAGCATGACACTTTTAGTCATTTTAGTCATTAAGATTTCCTTAATCTCTCCATTAATTCCAGATTAGCTTCTGCTGTGTGTGTGTGTGTGTGTGTGTGTGTGTGTGTGCGTGCGAGGAGTTTAAAGAGAGTGATATACCAGATATACTGGCATTGACCGGTCAAGTCACTGGAGGGAAAGAAAAAGAGTAAATCTCAATCACATTTCGCCACAAAATATCTCTATATATGTACATAATGTTGTAATAGTGTTTATTTTTCTTTCTTACTGTTATGTCATAGATTTTGTTCTTATTATAAATGCTTTTATTGTTTCTGTTTTTACCATGTAAAGTGTCTTTGAGTGCCTTTTAAAGCGCTATATAAATAAAATGTATTATTATTATTATAATTAATGGACAAATCTGCACAAACAAGTGACTGAATTAATGTGAATAATAAGAAAATAAATAATAATAATAAAAGTTTGTCCGTCATCCACCGTTATAACCAGTAGTTTTGGTAATGAATCTAAAGTGCATGTGTGTTCTTGTTGTGTCTGTTCTTTGTTCAGAGACAGAAAGCAGCCGGAGGACGACTCTCATCAGTCTGTAAAGAAACACTTTAAAAACACTTTCATCTTCTGTTTCGTTGTTTCGGTAAAAGAAGCAAAAGAAAAAAGATGAAAAAGTTGACTCACTTCACTGAGTATTTAAATAAAAATAATTAATCTCATCATTTTGATTTATTCACATCCCATGTTTTTTGACTTTCAGTATTTCACTGTTAGTTCTTGATTTATTATCTCATTATTCATATTTTTGATTGTTGAACTCTAAAGTCTTCCATAGAGTCACGTCAGCGCTTCATTCACCAGAAAGAGGATGAAGCTCAGATTTACGGGATTGTTGCATCATGTTTCTCCTAAAATAAGTGTCTGATGACAACGTGTCTTTGTCTGTTCATGTCAATAAGTATACGTAAAATGTAACTTTTGGGAGACACGTTAATAAAAAAACAAACTATTAGACAGCTTTGTTCTTATTTGTGCCCTTTTGTGATCAGAGAACCATGTAATTAATCAATTAATTGGTTTGTAAACTGAAAGCTTTGGTTTGTTTAGACAAACTGAACATTGAAAGTGAAAGAGAAGCACTTGTTTCTCACCTCTCTGCATCATTACATTCAGAGTTACCATTTAAAAAGAATTATACTAGAAAAGTACAAAAAGAGCCCAAAACACAGTAGTGCGAGTAAAGACATGATGCTCTGTCAGTACCTCAAACCTACAGTCGGTCTGCTCAGCGGTTTCTTTTTCCCAGCAGCACTGACGACATCACTGCATGTTGAGAAGAGAGGAACACGATCGAGCCGCTCAGCACTTTGTAGACTGGAGAGGAAAACATTTCTTCATGACGGTATGATGAAGCATCTGTGTGATCAGTGTGTCCAGAACCTCACATTGTAGAAAGAAATGTGACAAAATAGGCTGAAATACTTCCTTCTTTTAAGATGAACTCACTCATTCTGGATATTTATTGTAAACTGGTTGAAATAATCTTCATGTTTCAAGAAAAACAGACTTCCAGGACGAAGCATGTTTTTGTATCTATCCTAATCACATCTTTAATATCTATTATATATTACTAAATCTTCTGTTAATCAAAATGACAAAACTCAACCCGTAACTTTCTGATATGTTTTTTTGCCGACTTGTGCAGATTTTACAGCTGGTAGACGTGTTCGTGTTGATCCAACACACATGAGGGAAGAATGTTGCAAAGCAAAACAGCAACGACGACATTCACATGTTTCTCTCTTTGCATGGCGCTACGCTAGCAGTTTCCCCCTGCTTCCAGTCTTTGTGCTAAGCTAGGCTAACCCCTATAGTGATGAAAGCTGTAGATTCACTGTTACACCTGAATATATGAAACATGAAGCATGAACGTCATCCCTGATGTGACCCAGCTGTGTTAACTGTGTTGTCTCCGTCACTCAGCCTTCAGAGATAAATGAGACAGATTAATTCAATCTGAACGTTGCTCACACAAACATTTTGTTCCTCATGAAACTCGTCACTTCCCGAGTGAAACGGAGCGATTGAATCATGTTTCCAGATAAGATGATGTCCTACTTCTCTTATTCATTATGATTTCATTTCTGTTTTGGACTCATTCACAGGTTCAAGTTTGTATTAAATGTGTGAAATAAACAAAATCAACTGACTTAAAGAGGATTTAACATATTTGACATCATGTTCTTTCTTTCACTGCTGTATGTGAGTTTTCTGACTGTCGACCTTGAAAATATGAATAAAGTTCTCTTGATTAGTTCATAAAAAATGTTTTTACACCAGTTGTGTTGTGAGGATCACAGAGACACAACAGAATACTTTTATGTCTTTCAAAACTTTTAATATAAGATGACAGGTGTGATCCTGAACGCAGGTTTAGCGTTGCTTTTACGCTCAACGTTTGAATGCTGCTCAAAGAACAAGATAAAGTCGGCTGAAGTAAACTGTGACGTGATTTGAAGTCGGTACACTGAACTACAGGATTCTGGAGTCATTCAATTTATATTATAATCATAGTATTGTTATTTCATGATAATGAGAGATGTTTTACTTGAAACAAAACTAAATGAGATCAGTATTTATGTGAGCACTGACCTTCACACTGCTCGTCCTCTGGCCTGCAGCGCCCTCTGCTGCTTGTTCCTGGTGTTACATCATCTCCTTCAGACATGAACACAAACCTCTGAACTACCGGATCTCCTGCTTCTGATCTGGAATTAATTATGTGATGCATAAAAAAAGAGTAAAAATAATTAAAGGAATCTGGTCAAAACTACAAAGTTGAAATAGATAAATAAAATAAAATACTAAAACACAAAGACAAGTTAAAGAGTAAAAACCTACACGATGAACAAAAGCTGCGACAAAAACAATAAAACGACATGACAAAATAACAAGACACCAACTAAAAAATACGCTAAATTATCAATCCAAAAAATAGATAAATAATAATAAAAAAATACCCGACGAGAAAATGTAAAAGAGCAAAAAAGACAGAAAATAAATCAATAAAACAATTAATTCAGATTTGCAACTATATAAAAGTCAAATTAATTTTTTTAAGACTATTGAGCTTCAATTTAATTCAATTTCTGAATAAGTTGTGTGAAATATATAAATCAGTAGATTCTTTTAGATGTTTGGTGTCGTCAGCTCCGCACACCTGGACACACCTGAGTGGATGCACAAGGGAAAGGTCAAAGGTCGGGTAAATAAACAACGTCACCAGCTGCAGTATTTTTTGATACATCGACTGTTTTTTTTATTCCAAACGTGTGTCTATATATTGAACATCAGAGGGCTGGTCCCCTACAGTCACCCCACACGTCAATATCAATAATAATGATAACAAGAGAATCATCAGATTAATATCCACCGGTCGTCTCCGTCCTCCTGATGAGCTGAGCACTGCTGGTACAAATCTGAGGGAGGAGCAGAAGAAATACAACAAAACCGCAGACAACGTGATGACAACGGGGTTCATTCATAACCACCAATCAATCACACGCACACACACACACACACACACACACACACACACACACACACACACACACACACACACACACACACACACACACACACACACACACAAAATCATACTTTACATCAACATTCCTGTGCGTTTTTCTCATTTTCATAAACTATTTCTTGGTCTCACTTTCTAAACATTTTATACGGAAAAAATTAAAATTAAAAAAATTATAAAATGAACTAAAACTACAGGCACTGATATGAAATATAAATCTGCTTCCATGAAATAAAAATCTGCTTCCATGAAATAAAAAAAAAAAAGTCCAGTAGTTGATTTACTTTTGGCTCCTCCAGGCGACTGTAAAGCAATTACATGTGGAAATGTCAATATCACCTCTTATGTTGAGCAGTCGGTCGATACGATGCGTCGATGTGTGGATCGGCTGGCGGGTAACTTTTAAACTCTGACATCCCGGCGTGGTGATCGAATCAACATTACATCAATTTAAATTAAAGAGCTCAAGAACTCAAAGTTATAAAGAAATAATACTCTGGAAGTGAAATTACAATCACAAATTTAGTTTTTCTCTTTTGTTTCCCTGTGATGTGTGTGTGCAGCTTTAATACTCATCGAAAATATACACCACTGTACTGAGGGAGTTCCTCTCTTTTTGGGGACTGTTTAAAAAATACTAGATTGGTGAAAATGGGCAAAAAACTTCAAACAACCTCAAAGTCTCAAAATAACACACTGTAACAGTATTGAAATGCTACAAACTGGTTTCACCAATAAAATACAAAACAAAAATATTTCAAATGTTGTACTCCACTTTAAATCTGGAAATTGTCACAATAGCCACCAATTTGCATATTAGAGGAGACATTTTAGTACAATATACAACAATAAAATCTCCCTTCAATACATTATCATTATGTCTAAAGAGACAAATTAATCATTTTTCGTACAGTCCCTTAAAGTTGCCGTTTGACTCCCCAACTCGGATATAGCTGCTACGTCTGGACAGGTTTTGAAGGATCGCAGTTCGACCTGATATTTAGCTGATTTGTATAATTTGTCTGACATCAGTTTCAAAAAATTTCATGTGAGATGTAACTCCCTTTTAGGCAGAAGGAGCTTTTTTGGCTACACGCAATTCTCATGACTTTTGCTTTGAAAAAGCGAAGCAGCAGATGCTTCCTTGTTTGGCGTGTAGCGGTGGTAAGCCGTTAAATTAGTTAGGAAGAGTTCAACATTTTGGAAAATGCACTTATTCTTTCATTCATTCTTTGTGTTTTCAGATGGATATCAATCTCATATGAGGACGTGGATAGCCTAGCTTAGCATAAAGACTGGAAGCAGGGGGAAACAGCTAGCCTAGATATGTCCAAAGTTCTAAAATACACCCACTAACACCCCTGAAGCTCACTGATTAACATGTTGTATCTTGTTTGTTACATCAGCTGTTAGTTAGCTAGGTTGCCACCTCCACCATGCTTTAATGCGACACTGGTTACAGAGGATTGGCCAAAAACGCATGGCGGAATTGGCAGACTGGCTAAGTAGCCAGCTGGTACTCTAGTTAGCTAACTAGCTTACTAATTCCACCATGGTGGAATTAGTAAGTAAGCCAAGTAATTAGCTAGCTGTCCACTGGTAGCTAGCTAGCATGCTAATTCCACCATGCTTTAATGCTACAGAATGTAGTAATGTTTCAGAAAATGAGCTTTCCTACGCTGTGAATAGTGAGTGGATGAAGCATTAAGACCTCACTTCAGTGAATCCGTAACTTGACATAAGTCGTTTAGATAATATAAAAGTTAGCCCGCAACAACAGTCGCAATGTTACACAAAAAAATAGCGTTGATTTGAAATGGAATGTCCATTCTGCTCCTATTTTATTTCTTTGGCTTCTTTTCCTTTTATGGGTTGCCAAACGTCAGAAAAGTCTTTGTGCTACGCTAGGCTAACCAAGTCCGGACTCGCGCTCTTCACTAAACACACAGACATGAGATTGAAACCCATCTCCACATCTAATTTTTGAAAAGAAAGCAAAATGGAGCAAAAATGGTTCATGCCGTAGTCACTGATACTAGTTTCTCATTGGTGGACTGTTGTGTAACCTGACACCTCAAACAAAGATCCAGCCAACAGTTTTAAACAAAAACAATGAACGTCTCCTCCCTGTCTCATTGAGCGCCGTCCTTTCTTGGTGGATTAAATGCTGCATGGAGAAGAAGAACTGGCTCAGCGCAGCTTCGTACACTTCAGGTGAGTATTGACGCGTCAGCTTTGTGGATCACAGCACCGGTTGGTCAGTTTTTTTTCGAGACGTCTGCACAAAACAGCAACAAGGTTGTTAAGAGCTACAACCTGATGATTGACAACTGTACAGCTGCTCTGCTACCGTGTGTGTACGTATGTGTGTGTGTGTGTGAGTGTGTGTGTACAGTCGGTCTCCTTCTATACAAACACCTGGTTCAGTATTCAAACGGTAAGAGAAAGAGTCCTCCTCACTTGGCACGGAGCGTGATGATTGGCAGAGGTGCCCATTTGGCCGCCTCTTCCTGTTTGTCTTTCTGCAGCCCTGCGATCCAATTGACTGTGAACACCTCAGCTGGTTTAATCCAAAACGGAATGTTCCATTTATCCTCCCTGCGTACAGTCAAGAGTGGTTTAATCCATCCATCCCCTGTGGAAAGGTTACTGGTATGATCCACGGAGCCAAAGTGGCTTTTGTTTTTATCAACGACCCTTCAAATGGGTCGAAATGGTTTCTTCCGTCCACACCTCCTGTTAGACCAGCTTGGACTGATCGAGATGTGTCATTGGGGCCCAAAAGATGGTTTGAAACCATGACCGTTGACCCCTCACACAGCGTCCCTCTGCTTTAGTTGTGCCCCGTCAGTAAGTCCGTCAGCGGGCGTGTCGGCGTCTTCGGGGGCGGCTGCGGCCTCGGCGGTGGCGGTGGTCTGTTGTTGCTCAGCCGCGGACTCGCCGCCCCCCCTCCCCCGTCGCTGTCGGCTCTGTCCGCTGGGATTGGAGGAGGCGGCGGTGGGAGGCGGGGCAGCGACATGGAGCCGTGGTGGTAGTGGAGGTGGTGATGGGGGTTGTGGCGGAGGTGGTGACCTCCGGGGGGAGGAATCCGGGAGCAGGAGGAGGCGGAGGAGGAGGAGGACGGGGGAGGAGGCGGGGGCGGCGTGAGCGTGGCCGGCCTCAAGCTCTGGATCCGCCGGCACTCCTGGCAGATTCGCACGTGGCTGCAGCCCTGCAGGAAGCTGCGCAGCGGGGCGGGAGGAGCCACCAGGGCCGACACCGGAGGAGGCGTGCTGGTGGTGGCGTTGGCGCCTAGCGGGTCCTCCAGCAGCCTCTGTGGCCCCGGCCCCAAATTAGGGACCCCTCCCATACCTCCCCCGAGGCCGCCCGTTAGCGAGCCGGCGCCGCTGTAGAGTTTCCCGTTGCTGAGGCGCATCTCCCGAACCAGGCGGATGGGGCGCGGCGTGGCCAGAGCCAGGCGCGACGGGTGACGCAGGACTCCGCCCCCGGCGCTGCTCAGAGGACGGCGGCGTCGGGAGCGAGAACTCTTCTTACAGGAGACGGCGTTTCTAAACTCCGTCAGCATCTCCTGACAAACAGAGACCTGAGAGCGAGAGACAAAGAGAAACAGGATTCACCTTCCTATTACTTAAAGAAATATGATTTATTTCATTAATTCATACATGCATACAAACAAAACAAGATTCTGAAATGCTCATTTATTCTGTCGAATGCTTTTTTAAAATGTTTTCAAATAAGAAATACTTTAAACATTTTCTGAATTGTTTAATATTGATACATAACTCATTTCTTTCCCGAAGAGAGAGACGATGTGTGTGTGTTGATGTGACGGAGGAGGGAGAGTGAACCCATTAGACTCTGGAGGCTTTTGTCTCCGTCTGTGTGGGAGAATTCGTCCTTTAATCGGGACAGAAAGTCAAATACACGACGGATTAACGGAGAGCAAATAAAAGTCAGAAGCTGTTTCTGCAGAGGACGACCGAGCGGACGCAGACAGGACGAGACTGAATACAGACACGACTCCGTCTCAAGTCACAGCTTCCTGTTCAGGCTGGAATTGAAATGATTGTATTAGCAGAGACTTGTCTTTTTCAGCTGATCAATTAGTTGCTGCAACACGTTGCTCCTTCATGCAGCCGGTTTCAGTCGTTGCACTGATTGACTTTCTGTGACCTTTGTACTAAACGTTTCTATCGGAGTGATTTAAGGATGTTTGAGCAGTTTTAACATCCTTAGTAATAAAACTGATGCAATGTTCTCTTTTATTTGTCAAAACGTAGATATAGAATTTCAAAATCCCATTTTTAAATGATTACTTTTTTAGAACAGGTGATCTGCAGTAAATTGTTTGTTTTGTGGTTGAGCGCCTCACATTATTATTTTTATTTTACAGGAGTCCCTGAACGCCTCGACGCCCGACGTCACAATAAAGCCTCTGATGAGGCCTAAGTGCTCATTGTTTGCTTGAAGTGAAGTGAATTAAGCAACAATAAACTCATGCAACATTGTTGTTTTTACTTTCATAAAAGCAAACAACGACCACTCATGTCGAATTTCGTACTTTTGCTTAAAAGAAAATATGGTTGCCTCCAAATGTAACTGAGGAGTTCAGCTCTATGGAAACATGATTTATTGTAAGTGACACGGTTTCAGAACTCATTCATTAGAAGTTTCTATCTGCTGACTTCGGACAAAAATCAAGGATTCTTGTAAAAAAAAATGTTTCAATCCACAAAATGTATTAATTTCTGAACGGAGTTCTGATATCAATGACATTAAGGAACAGACAACAGGGCGGCAAGATGTTGATTCAGACACAAACATTTAGTGAAACCAAAGATTTTCATTAACTCAGGATTCAGTTTCACCAACGAGACGATTCAAAACAATTCAGCAAGTTTTCTCTTTATTTCACTTCTTTTTGTTTGTTTGCTGCTGAAAGAGGTTAAAATCTGAATAAAGCACATTCTGACACACACACACACACATAGACACACACAGGCGGATGACCTACTGAGGCGTTTGAGCTGAGGTTGAGGCCGGGGGCGGGGCAGGAGGAGGAGGACGAGAGAGGAAGAGGAGGAGGGTGGTGATGATGAAGGTTTACCTCGTCGGACTCGGCGCTGCGGCGCGTCGACCACAGGAACTCCATGATGGCCACGAAGACGGCGATGATGAGGCCGCAGATCAGGACCACGAAGATCCCGCCGATGTTCTCCATGCCGAGACCTGAAACCCACGGAGACGACGAAGAAGTTTGTCTTATTTTGAAAGTTAACCAGCAGATCAATTAATAACAAATTTGATATACTGTATGTAAACCTGTAACGCTTTTTGTGTCCAGCTCTTGTCTTGATCTCTTCGTCAATCGATAGAAAATTAATCGACAACAATTCTGTGAATCAATCCATTTTCTGTCATTGTAAATTCATTATTTGGGGTTTTTGGACTGTTGGTTCCGGATGTTCTCGTATCTTGACCTTCGAATATTTAATGCCCGTAATTTATATACATCTCATTAAATGAATTCATATATATTCCACATAATCACTAACGAGGAAGTATAAACATCGGACTTTGATTTATTTGTCTCGTCCGTACTTGCGTAACAGCACTTTATTATTTTAACCCAAACGCAGATGTTCTCCGATAACCTAACTGAGCTGTTTCCTGTAATGACGGAAGTTTATTTTGAAAAGGCTGCATGCGGAAATTGACAGGTGTTGTTGGACTTTTGTTGGAAAATGAACCTACAACGAACTTTTGTACGAGGACACGTTGGTTTGTTAAAGAAAACTCTGAACTTATAACGACCAGTTCCTATTATTTTAGGTCATTTTATAAATCAAACGATTCATCGATTAATCCATAACGAAAGTCATTTTTTCTTTCTCTTAACAATTTGACCTGAACTACAGACGACGGATTGCGTCCGGCTGCTTGATTCTCTCTCTTTGTTTGAACAGTTTAGAGATGTTTTCCTTTGCAAGTGACTCACTCATTCACCCACAATCCACTGAGTGTCTGTGAGCCGATCATTTACCTTAACTCACACAATAATCATCACAAATAGTCTTTCTTTGAGCAGCAACACAAGAAGTTCCAAAATCTTTAAAATGCATCTCACTCCAGAACTTCTAAAGAACCGACAGCAGATCCCGTTTGGAACCGAGTTCCGGGGTTTGCGTTTGTACATCCAGGTGAATAAATCCAGGAAGACAAGGAAATGTTTCTGTAACAGTTAACGGAAGAGTCCGATCATTTTTCCTGGCATCCGTTTGCAGAGAGTTCAGCTCTGAAGAACATCTGAGCCGTGACACCCACCTTTGGCCCGGTGGTCCTCCTCTTTGAGACACTGTCCCCCCTCCCACCAGCGTCTCTTCAGGATCTCCAGCCTGTTGCTCTCCTGCAGCTGTAAGATCCCCAGAGTGATCTCGTCTCTGTACGGAGAGCCTGAGGACAAACAAGACAGTCATTCAGCTCTGTTTTTATTGAGGAATAAAGGAAGTGAAAGCCACAGCTCAGCTGCTCACCTCTCCGTTATTAAACATGTGTTGAGCTGCACTAACGGGCACGATGCACACTCTTTATTTCTGTGCTGACATTTTGCTTCTGGGGAGCTGATAAACTGAGAAAAGACTGAAGCAGCAGCTGCATCTTTGAATTACAATCTTGTTTAGTGCAGCTGAGGTCTGCTGTATTCAAAACCAAATAAAGACCTTTTAATGGGAACATCGACTGGTTATACATAAGGGGGACGTCAGCCACCGATCCTGTCTCACAGAAAATAAGTTCACGACTCATTTAGCCTTTTGATTGGCTCCTCGTCCACTTTGGAGCCTACGACAACCAATCACAA
This sequence comes from Anarhichas minor, assembly GCF_050575085.1. Classification (NCBI taxonomy): domain Eukaryota; kingdom Metazoa; phylum Chordata; class Actinopteri; order Perciformes; family Anarhichadidae; genus Anarhichas; species Anarhichas minor. The sequence goes on from NW_027466499.1 coordinate 1,453,224, forward strand.
CCGTTTAACTAGCATGAGGCGCAATTGGGAAGAGGAGCGACGTTGAGACCACAGACTGTATTCAAGAAGTGGACGTAGTCGTCATGACATCACCCATTGGCTTGTGGACGTTTAGAAGCCTCGAGTCCGACGATTTGGCCGTCGCCATCTTGTTTTTTGTGCAACCAGTGAACAGGAAGTCACCATATCTGGACTGAGGACGAGCGACGTAGAGACGCCGTATACGTCTCTGGTATACGTCTGGTATACCTGTCAATCACAAGGTAGCCCCGCCTTTGTTGATGTGCAAAATGATCTTTCAAATTGACAAACACACAGCACAATTCTAACAGGATCAAAAAATATTTGTCTCTCCTTGTTGACTACCGTACAGATTCTTCCTGAAATAAGGTCCCATGCGGGGGGGGGGGGGGGGTGTTGTTAATTATCAGTCGCCTGACATCACCAGACCAAGTCACATGTGAGTTATCAATTCACAAGAAGTGCTGAAGATGACTCAGCTCAGTGGTCACTTTTCTTCACCTGTCATTAATATTTGTAAATGATGAACCTCTCATCCTCACCTCGCACTCACTTCCTCCCTCATCCATCTTCTTTCTTGTTCCATTAAAAAGAAACAAAAGCTTTCACCACAATGACCGACAGCAGGAAGTGTGTGGCTGTTTTTAACAAAGATAATGTAAAAGATCATTTGAGTCTTTTTACAAAAGTCATGACGCTGTCACTGGTTCGACGCTCCATATTTTCGAGATATAGAATGATTCATTCGTCATCGCCTGACTTCTTTCTCTTTATGTTTTCATAAAAAACTGCCTTTGATGCCAAATACCTTGATTTCCAAATTGATTTTGATCAACCTCAGGTAATGTTTCCAAAATGAAGGGATGCCATTTTCTCTCTCCTCCATCTTTCCCGAATTCTTCTGTAATTCTACATTGAAAGATACTTTTACCTTTGATACTTTAAGTACATTTTGCCAACAACACTTACATATTTAAAGTGATATTTTATGTGTAATGGAGTGTATTTATATTTTAGCTTTGCTATGTTTACTTACTTAAATGATGTGAATACTGCTTCCAGCACCAATGCATTCTCATTCCCTCATACGGACCTTTGTGTCACTTTAACGCACTGGCAACAGAACTACTTGGTTCGGTTTAGTAAAACATGTGAACATGTGGGACATGTTTTCTTTGTGTCGCTCGGAACAACATTTTCGGTATAGCTTAGGGTTAGGCAACAAAAACACCACAATAAAACCATAACACAGTGTCACCAGCAGGGGGCGATTCTTCCGGTTGCTTATTAAGCTTGGTTTGTTTCTCCACAAGTTTGGTGCTGTTTTATAAGGTCTGTTTCCTGAGAAGAGGCATCGAATTAAAGTCACATATATGAATTTAACACCAACAAGTTTGAAGTTTTCTTCTGATCTGACGATATTTTCCTTCCAAAACTGATACAAGTCACTGTTAAAAAACTGATTTTGGTTCAGTTGTGTTTAGGTTTTAGGGAAATGTTGTGGTTTGGGTTGAGATAAGTACTTTTTTTAAGGACAGAATAGAATCGTGGTTTGAGTTAGAATGACTACTTCGCCTTCGCGGTTACACTAATTACCACCTTAGGGAACGACGATGGTTGAAAAAGACTCACGTTCACTGTCTGTTGGAAACGGAAAAAAGAGATTGAACTTTAAACTCCCACAACACGAAAACCAAAATGACTTTAAAGCAGCCGCGAGTTCTCATTTTCTCTTTTGAAGCCGATGCTAATCGCTCTCTGTCAGTCAACGCAGACAGCATGGGGGACGGCGTCTACCAGGGGCACCGGGCCACTCTGCTGCTTTTATTGTCATCACTTAACAGGCAGGTTGACTGGCAGACTGGGCTCCCAAATACTCCTCATCTTCCCTTTTCTTTCTGTCTCCGTCTTCCCCGCTGTTCTCCACTCTCCACATCTGTTCCTTCCTCCATCATTAGCTATGCTAATCTATGCGCCAAACACTCATCACCAGAAACAGGTCTGAGGCAGATGACGAGGCGAGCCCAGACACCGGCGGAGAAAGCAGACCGAGGCCAAAATTGGAATCGGGACGGCTTTAATTTGCCAAAGAGCAGCAGCTGCACAAAGAACATGACCTGGTTAACAGAACCGACACACAAGGTGCCGGACAAAACGTGAGGCGGCCTCAATATATCACAAACAATATGTGATGTGACAGCCGACTAACCACAATCACACCTCACACAAACACACAGAGGCAGGTTGCTGCTGTTCTCTGTTTCCAGGAATGATTGAAACATTCATCTGAGGACCTGTAAACCTGAGACGGTCACAAAATCTGAGTTTACAACAAAAATGGAAAAATTCCAAAAATGAAGATTGATACCACCGATGTGACCGTTGACCACGTTTACATTCCACTGTTATTCAGAATATGACAATCTCCCTAATTTGATATGTGTAATACCTTATTCCGAACGGAGCGTTTTATGATTAAAACATGGTTTTGGGAGCATTCTGTCTCTATTAGGTCTCAGTATGGCACTTTGAGACACACGTGAGATGCAAACCTACTTTTAAACATTATGAAGGACTTACATTTTAACATGTTTTTGGATATGAACAAATATCTCAACGCCAACTTTTTCAATAAATAAATAAACATATTTTAATGCAAAGAAGCAAAATGGAATAAGCAACTTTGCACTTTAGCATATTTAGACGAGATAAAGGATATAAAGGACGTGTTAGGACATCGACCCGTCAAACAAAGCAGACACCGACGTCAACGTGGGATTCACTGATGATGAGGATGGGTCGTGTGGTCGTTTTATGTTAATCTAAATATGCACGGCTGCATATAAACGTGAATATTAGTGGAATATTAATTTGTAAACAGCTTATTATAAATATTGTCTTTTTCAGAATAAGGGCAAAAAAAGAGAATATCTGGTGCACGTAAACGTAGTCACTGTTACCGACTTCTTTTCATTTTCCTTACTCTCTTAAAGCTCTAAACTCCCCAAATTGTGGAAACATGTTGCAGAATACCAGTTTGATTTCTTTAACTCACCCAGAGGCATGCCGATGCCGTATCCTTTGGTGTCCAGCAGTCCTCCGATCTGCGTGAGGTTGCAGTTGAGGCTGCGGTAGTACTCGTTCATGGTGCTCTCCATCAGAAAGGCGTACTTGGAGTTGAGGACGCGGGCAATGCCTTCCTCGGTGCTCTTCACAAACACGCTGGGCTGCTTGGAGTTCATGTAGTTCCACATCCGCTGGTACGTCTGGTACCGCGAGTTCTGGAGGAGGAGGAGAGGAAGAAGAACATTAGTCTACCTTTACTGTTGCTATCAGAAGAAAGTGCTGAGTTCCAAGATTGATGGTCGCCCATCACAACTCAAACTAAACCCAGAGAGTGTGTCTCGCCCCCCGTCTCACCATGAAGAAGGTCATGGTGGACCCTCCGTGGATGGTGCCGTACTGGATGTTGGTTTGGTCGGCCAGATCGTCCGGAGACTCGATGGGAGCCACCATCCTCTGCACGGTGAGAAACGCCGCCAGGTTGGCCGTGTAGGACGAGATGATGATGAGGGTGAACGCCCACCTGAGAGGAGCAGAGAAGAAGATCAGCTTTCACCTTTATTTACCCTGAGAAACTTTCAGACACTCGTCTTTTTCTCTCTCTCTTCATGAAGGAGCTGCGAGAGGTAAGCAGGAGGGAGACAGATGGAGAGCTCTGCAGGAAATGTCAGGATTTTCAGGTAAAAATCATCAACCTGAACATGAACTCGGGCTGCAGCAGAGAGGAGCAGGACACCTCCACTGCAGAGGAAATTAGACAGAAGTGATGAGCAAGGGAATTATGAAGGGAGCCGAGGGAGATGGGAGGCAAACAGAGAGGGAAGGAAGAGGAGAAAATGATGGAGGGAAGGAGAGATGAGAGAGGAGTGAGGAGAGTAGAGTTTGGCTTCTGGTCATTTTGTCATATGGTCATTCCCTGAAAATTCATAATTGTGATTGGCTGGACAGCCCAGTCGGCAGGAACAATGTTTTGGCATTGTACATTTCTGCAAACAAAGGACATGCTCAACCTATTTTCTTTTTGCATGCAGGTAGTAGTAGTAGTAGTAGTGGAAGTAGTAGTTCAACGAGCGATAAAAAGAACAAGTGATGTAGTATATTACGTTGTTCCGTTCCGTTATTAGGTTCCATTGTTATGTTCCGTTGTCACGTTACGCCGTCACGTTATGTCGGAATGTCAGTAGGTTACAGCGTTATTTTGTTACATTACATTGAAATGGAAAGTCGTTACGTTACATTGTTTCGCACTTACAACTCTACGTCGTTCGGTTACGTCGTCCGGTTATGTCGTCGTTCGGTTACGTCGTCCGGTTACATCGTTACGTTACGTCGTTATGTTACGTCGTTACGTCGTCGTTTAATTCCGTTGTTTCGTTACTCTATGACGATACATTATTATTCGAAAACCAACCGTATTTCTTCGAACCGTAACCAAAAGGTTTTGTTGCCTAAACACAACCAACGTTAACAACGTAGCATTGTACTTTTCTGCAAGCGTGAAAGAAGACAGTCAACATAACCGGTTGCAGAAACGTACAAAGCCAACATTTCTGACTTCTAAACTTTAATTTTAAATTTTTTTAAAAGATAAGATAGAACAGAAGCACAATATGCACTTCTTCTATTTATGAACCAAATAAGCCTCGCTGGAGTTTTGACCTCTTCAACCAATGAGCAAGTCAGTCAGTCAGACAGACAGTCAGACAGACAGACAGACAGACAGACAGACAGACAGACAGACAGACAGACAGACAGACAGACAGACAGACAGACAGACAGACAGACAGACAGACAGACAGACAGACAGACAGACAGACAGACAGACAGACAGAGATCAGTATGTTGAAATTCGTGCCACCGCCACTATGAGCTTTTTTCGGCCTAAGTGCTCAGCGAGGCTGAGAGCTGTCAGAGACATAATGCTGATGGCCCCTCCAGGCCCTCCAGTATCATTCCACCATCTGTCTGACTGCAGCTACTGGGAATAAGGGAGGGAGGAGAGGAGAGGAGAGGAGGAAAAAATAGGAGGAGAAGGAGGGGACAGGAGAGGACAAATTGGAGGACTAATTGTAACTTCAGTCTCCACAGCCAGCAGGAGGACGGAGGTTTGGTTTGAATATCCCTCTTGTTGAAGTTAATGTTTCTAGATGAGGAAATGACAGCTCGTCACTGCTTTAAAAGGAGATTGTCTGTTAGTAACAACAACATTTTATCAAATAAACAAACGTAAAATCAAACATTGGGAATATAGTTTCTAATAATAAATAATAATAATAAAAATGTGCTTGGGTTTAAAGTGACTACATTTCTGGGAAATAACCCGTAAAAATAAAGCATTACCAAAAGAAACCAGACAAACTTCGTCTAACCATGAATATGTGAAACACGATGCAACACAGCTCGGCACGAACGACTTGAGGAGTTTATCACATTTATAAGCTGCTGGGAAATCTGTGCAGAAAAATGGAGGTCAGATGCCGCTCGGAGGAGGACAGAGGACATTAGAGGAGCGGAAACTAAACAGGAAGAGAAACTGACATCATCATTTCCACATGAGAGACACCAAACCATCTGTTCACCTTCAGCTAATGTTCAGCTAAAGGAGGAGAGAGACGAGCCGCCGCGACACCAACAACATCATTCACAAAGTGTTTCCATGGAACAGCCTAGGAGGCCTGTGTTCCTGTCCCAAAATGTTATTTTGAAGTTACGAAAGTGATGTTTGTGATGTGTTTTCCGTATTTATGTTACATTGTTTACGTTTGACTTAGTTTACGTACCAATTTTAAGCCATGATGTTCTTCCTCAACCTAACCGTTGGTCTCATCCAGCATTTGTAGCTAAACACAGGAAAAAAAGCACCGTAATTTGTAGATGTCCCAGAAAATCTTATGTTTATCTTATGTTATCCATGTAATCATAAGCAAGGAAGTATGAAGACCGCAATATGGATTGGTCAACAAACAGCGATCCTCCAGCTGCTTGTTCCCCGTGTGAAACGAGAAGTGAACGTTTATTTGCGTACTTAAATAACGGTACTTCTGTCGTTATTTTAAACCCAAACCACGAGTAGTTTCCTGTGAAGACTGAAGTTTATTTTGAAAAAGACTGACGCGAACGTTGCTGGACTTTTGTAGAAAAAAGCAAAAAAGACTAACTTTTTTGTAAGATATTAAAGGAACGTATGATGACACGTTTCACCGTAACAACGTGGCTTAAAATGACACCTGAAACGCTTAAAATCATGACACGCAAAAAATGTCGTTCTATTTCTACGCCTTCCCATGAGATCAGGTGGCATCAGGTCAGTGTGACTCGACAACCTTTTGTCTTTTTTCTCTGCTCTGTGTTTGTCATCTCAACCACAAATGGTGTCGGTGTCCATCCAAGCAGAGCTGGAACATCGTACAGAAAGAGATGCTACGTCTCTCTTACATATTTAATATGTAGTTGGATTTCCTGGGTCTAAAGAGCGACAGAGAGAAGGTTCATTTCCATGGACGTGCTCAACCAACAGCGCCGCATGTGCTGCATGCAAACATGGAGCTAAAAGCCAGTCAGCGTTCAGAGAAACCTCCCAGAGATCCACATGTTAAACAGCACTCACACACATCTACAGTAGCTGTCAGTGAGGGCTCTGAGCTGTACGCACCAGACTCCGCTGACGCAGCGGGTGGACAGAGCTCGAGGCATGATCTCTGAGCCCTGCTGCATGAAGCCGCCCACCGGGAACCACAGACTGTTGCCCAACGTGTACTGGTTCTCCAGGACGTCCCGCCGCTCCCGCAGGCACGGGTGAGGGTTGTACCACTCGTAGGGGCTGAGCCTGGAGGGGGGGAGACACACACACACACACACACGTGAACCACCTCATCTTCTACTATGAAATGAAATGAAACACTTTCTTATGAGCAGCAACAAACCTCACTCCAGAACATAACGCACTCTATAATGATTTTAAAATCTGTTACCCTCCAGATAACAGCACAACACAGTTATTGGTAAACTGACATTTACTCCGCTAGTGCGTGTACTATTAAGATGATTAAATTATGCTTTGAAAAGACAATAAACAGAGTTTATTGTCTTTATGACAGACGGTTGGATTGTTGAGGTAGGAAACAGAAGAAGAGGTGAAAGAGGCGGATCAATTTATACTTTATGGTCATTTGAACTGACGTAAAGTGTCATGAAGTACTCTGAGAAGCTCTCTATGAAGACAACGTATAGTTATTATTATCATAAACAAAAGGAAACAACACTGAACTGTAACTGTGTTTAGATTCTTGCCCGGAGTGTAAAACAGTTGACAAACGATTGCAACTGTTTCTGAGTTTGTTTGTTTTTATATATTGTTAATATACATCATAATATATAATATTATGATGTTGTTATTTTTGTATGAGATGTTTCTATGTTTTATTGGTTTGTAACGACTTGCTTCCTGTTGGTCATCATTGTAAATGACAACTGCTTCTCAACTGACTTATCTGGTTAAATAAAGGTAAAATAAATAAATACATAAATAAATAGTGTTTTGTTACAAAGACAAAGACTTACTTAGTGTCACACGTCACTCTAAGCAAACCCTCCGCCTCTCCTCTAACACCCAACACTCAGGACACAGAAATAAAAACGGATTTTCTGTTATTTATAGGTGTGGACAGCTCGTGTTGAGTCTTTATGAATAGAACATACTTTAGTCAACACACAGACACACACACACAGACACACACACATAGACACACACACACACACACACACACACACACACACACACACACACACACACACACACACACACACGAGGCAGGCGGGTTACCTGGCGGCGAGGAAGAGGACGCAGCTGACGGCGAGGTAGGCCAACAGCATGAAGAGCCAGACAGCCGGCGAGAACGGATCCAGGAAGGAGAAGTAACCTGGTTTACGGCCCTGAAAACACACACAAACAAAATCCCTCCGTTATTAATTATGTGTCACTCAGAATTAATCAGCAGCTGCGGCAGCGTCTCTTACACCTTGTGAGTCTGTGTGCGTCATCGTGGACTCACAGGAACTACCAGAGAAGAACCTGTAGTTAGAATCGCTTCCAATATTCAAAAACTAAAGTTTAACAATGAAATCAAAGCTTAGTTTCAAATCTTAAGTATCAAAAGTTGTTTCTCTGGAACATAAAATATTGATCAATAACAATTAAAATGCAAGTTTTCACTTCATTTTTACACTCAAAAACTCTCCTTCAGCTGAAAGTTAGTCAATATGTTAAGCTGCAATTCCCCGAGTGGCCACTAGATGCTGCTCAAGACATAAATTCTGCTGATTGTGTTGAAATCAAAAGGAAAACCCCAAAATTCTCTCTCCTGCTCAGGTGTACGCTCATGTGTACGGCTGTCACGTCTTTTATTTTCCCCTATTATCTGGTTATAAGCTGTTGTTTATGTGTTCAAATAAAAAAATCTAAAAGTAAACAAAAACAACGTAACATATGTTGTGACTCAAAATGATTTTGCAGATTGATGCAAATGTCTCTAATTCCGTTTGTCAATGAGGACTGCTTCTGTTCGTGCTTTCGTACTTTGAACTGAATTTACACTTTCACTCATCAACAACACAAACTTTAGATTCAAAGCGTAAAGAACATCGGTGAGTTCTGGTGTCTCCAGCTGGCAGCAGTGAACTGTGATAACGACCATCTGCTGTCAAATGTCTCACACTTACAAACACAACCTTCACTTTCTGACAGTCGGGGTTTTTTGTTGGGAAAATGACTCTTGGAATTACATAGATTTCTTTTTTTCATTTTGTGTCCTTCAGCTCGTAACATTTTGTCGGCACGTAAATCTGCAAATTCACACAAAACAACAAAAACAAGATAAAAATGGAAAATTGAAGTTACGAGTTTCTCAAGTGTTAACGACCGTCGGTTGATGTTTTCCCGGCCAGACGCTTCCCATCGGCCCGTTTCATCACTTCCCCTCCCAGCTGCCTATGGCCCCCCCCCCCCCCTTCCCTTCCTGTCTACTTGAAAAAGGATTTGGCAGCGAGGAGAAACGAGAAACTCCCAGATTGGACCCAATTACAGCAGATGACTGGAGCTGTAATTGAGGCAATCAACTCTCTTTCGGGTTTTTTTGCCCATTTTGGCTCATAAAAATAAATAAATAAAAAAGCCAAGAGAAGCTGTGCAAGTGAAGTCTGTTGTGAACGGACGTGTCCCACAGAATTAGACGGGATGTCCCGAGTAGAAACAAATGAAAAGGAAAAGAAGTGATGAAGTGAATGACTAAAGTTAAACCTGTTTGTAGTTCTGGAGTTCACCTCTTTTAATGGACGCAATTATGAAAGTAAAAAACGTTGGTTCATTTAAACAATCTGACTCGAGCAGTTTGATCTGCAGTCATTTAAACTGATTCTCATTTACAGTAAATATGTAAAAACCCAGTTATGCTTATGTTGACTATTGTTCAATTTACACTAGATTTTCTATTACTGAACAACCCGGAATGTAATTTGCGATAACATTTACATTCATTTAAACTTGAATTTATTTGCAGCACATCAACTCACAGAGATGCCCTCAATACAAACACACAGCGCAGAGTTCAACCAGCAGACTGTCTGCACAAGAAAGGAGAGCAAGAAGATTACAAAGTAAGAACGAGTCTGACATCCTCCGACCCTGTGAGAGAGTTCCTCAGATTGTTTGCTGTGTTTTGGACATTTCTTTCTCAGCATTGCTTTTAGACTTGATAAATAACCGGCGGAAGCTAGAAGAGCACAATCCTCAGAGCTTGTTCTCACCTGATGTGCCTTTAGAGAGGTGTGTTCAATGCATCGGGACATTTCAGACGTGTGTCAGGTAAGATGTAAGGTAAGCTTTTCAAGAGCTGTACTTGTCTCAGCTTTAAAGCCAGAAAGTACAAAACACTATTTATCTAAATGTATGTGGACACCTAAAGCCATGTGTGGTTACAGCTGTTATACTGCAGTCTGCGCCTGCACGACCTCCTGACCTTCCTAAGGTTTAGGAAAAGATTGTGTTTGGGTTGAAATATCGATGGAAGGGGCGTTACTTAAATATGGAAGTCACGTGACAAATAAGTACCGCCCCCCCCGGTCTGCCCCCAACCTCCACGCATGAGCCTCCACGAGTGAGCCTCCACGCGTGAGCCTCCACGAGTGAGCCTCCACGAGTGAGCCTCCACGAGTGAGCCTCCACGCGTGAGCCTCCACGCGTGAGCCTCCACGCGTGAGCCTCCACGCGTGAGCCTCCACGAGTGAGCCTCCACGAGTGAGCCTCCACGAGTGAGCCTCCACGCGTGAGCCTCCACGAGTGAGCCTCCACGCGTGAGCCTCCACGCGTGAGCCTCCACGCGTGAGCCTCCACGCGTGAGCCTCCACGAGTGAGCCTCCACGCGTGAGCCTCCGCAGACGGCGAGCGACCTCCGAGCATGAACGGAGGCGTTTGTACTCAATGAGCTGCATGATTCTACCAAACACCAGAGGACAAACAATCAAAGAGACGAGTGTGACTCAGAGATATTACGATAGACTGCAGGTGTAGAGTCATAAACCAACCTCCACTACAGAGAGGAGGGATTGTGATTAACTTTACACTCATATCTCATATTCATGGACTATGTTATTGCCTTTAAACCCTGTAAAGAAAGAAGCATTAACAGTGATTTAGGTGATTTACATTGTTGTTGAGGAATGCGATGGAGGTAACTGAAGTCTTTCTGGAGGACGTGGAGGTTTTCATGGACTCTATACTTTGTGTGAGTAACATTTGTTCAGCCTCTTATTTCTCTGTCGTCGTTTCTTCTCCCATGAACACAACTGCTGCTTCAGAGCTCCTCGTACGCGCTGTGATTCACTGTTGTGACAGCGACGCAGAGAACAGCAGAGTCACAATATACTGACGACTAATGAACAGCAGACATACATTTACACTGTTCAACACCAGGGGGCAAGAGCACCGATACACATGACGGCACTCCACTAATGTGTGTGCACAAGTCAACAGCTTGAGCAATTATAACGATTACCATCTTTAAGTGTGCTCGCAAGCTATTCAGATGGATGCTGTGTGAGAGTGTGTGTGTGTGTGTGTGAGAGTGTGTGTGTGTATGTGTGTGTGAGTGTGTGTGTGTGTGTGTGTTATATAGTGTGCATAAAGCGCTTTACACTTCCATCGAGTAGTTGAATGAATGGGTTTTTGTTCTTGTGATGCGTTCAAGACTGAATGAACTGCTCATGCAGAGTGCTGTTAGCAGCGTGTTGTGTTAGATTGTATTGAGTATCCGATACACACTTGTTGTCGTGCTCTACTGGTTTTTCATTTGCTAATAGACAATAAATTGACGTATTTTCCCACGTTACACTAACAGGAAATGATGTGTGTTTGCTGGAAGTGAATCAAACTTAACTTAACACATTAAATATCTCCCTGAACCCTCTGAAGTGCAGGTTTGTGCTTGTTCTTCCCTCTGAGGCCTCGTTGATATTAAAGTTCTGCTCCTCTATGGAAACAGAACCATCACCATTAGAGAGAGAGAACTAGAACATGTCTTTAGTGCAGAATAACAGTTATGATGACATGAATCATAAAAAAACCCAAGTTGAATTTCTTTGATCATTTCTTTTACAAAAATTGGAAATCAATGGAATTAATAAATCCAACCTTTTTCCAAGTGGCCACAAGAATGACCGATGTTGGAAAAATTAGGCTCCACGTGCTGTCGAAATATTTAACTATTCACATTTTTACCAGCTCTACTTACTGCCTCTCCTCCTCTCTCCTCTCCTCTCCTCCTCTCTGTTTCCGTTTCCGGTTGCGTGTGGACGTGAGAGTGTCGCGGAGGTTTGATTGTATTTTCACTGCTTTGGGATTTGTTCCTCTGTTCTTCTGTCTCTGCACGTGATCAGGTGAGATACTGAGCAGTGTATTTATCGGTAGAACGTGTGATTAGTGGTGTTTGGTGTTGTTCGGGAGGATGGCGTCCTCCGAGACGCCACGCCCGTCAATCCGGCAGGGAGTCCGGGTAGTTCCACCGGACAGCAGCGTGTCAGTAGAGGAGGTGCTGCTGGCTGTCGGAGAGCAGGTGGGACATGACAAACTCTCCTTTGCATCTCGGATGAATAAAGCTGTGGTTGTGTTCGTGGCGAGCGAGGCTTATGTCCACAACCTGATAGAGAGCGGCGTGTTGATCAGGGACAGCTTCGTGCAGGTCTCTCCGCTCTCAGTGCCCTCTACGCGGATCACCGTGTCCGGTGTTCCGCCGTTTATACCGAACGAGCTGTTAGAAAATGAGCTGCGCAGGTTTGGAAAGTTTGCCAGCGGATTTAAAACAGTCAGTTTGGGGTGTAAGGATCCCAAACTGAAGCACGTGCTGTCTCTTAGGCGGCAGGTCTTCATGTTCCTGGAGTCACCTACACAAACACTGGAGGTGTCCTTCAGGGTTAAAACCTCTTTAGCCCGAGCGAAGCCCAATTGGGCTTCCAGTACCGGTACCGAGGTTCCGAATGGACTTTTCATCAAATAATATGAAAAATGGCCCAGACATGTAAAATACCGAAAAAAAAAAAAAAAGTCCGAGCAAAATCATCATGCAGGTCTTTTTACGCAATTATACACAAACTAATTCAATACACTAGAAGATTTATCACAATATCAGGATTTTTCTGCAAAAAATCCGCCAACTATGCAGCAGAAATTCATCTTTCATCACAAAGCCGGCAGCGAAAATGGCCGAAGGAGACATGAAATCACACGAGGGCTCGATGCGGCGTCGACCCAGCGTGTCCAAATAGACCTCCGACAAAGCATTCAAAGGTCACAGGACAAACCCCAAGAAACCGCACACTGCTCTCGAGAAATAAAATTGAAAATCTACATACCTTTTGGCGATTTTCGTCCAGAAAAAAACAGTTAATCCATTGAAAACTGCTGCAGCGCTGTAGTGCATTTCCTGCTCTGTCTGCCTGCATTGAAATGAACGTGCTGTGACCTGGCATGCGAAAATGGCCCGCATTCTTCGCCTGGACCAACCTATTTTTCGCATGGGGGTCGAGCCCACCTTATCAAGATTTTTACTGACTAATGTCCCTCAGCATTCCAAATAACACCCCTAACGGCTTTCAATGGACTATTCCGGACCCAACGACGTGTCATATAACTAAATCGGCCAATCACAGGCCTTACAAATCGCACATACACACTGAGTCAGAGCAGGTTTTTTTCATGAATGACACATATGACATCTGGAAATAACTGAACATGGCTGAAAATTATTGCAAACTGCTTTATTATGATGTATTGAACACTCTTAGTGATAAAGCAAGTGAATATATAGTTAGTATGTAGTTATATAGTATATAAAATGAGTATACAGCAATGCAACAGCTGGTTCCGAAAATCAAAATTTTGATTTTTATGACCATGTATGCTGGCCTGCTTCACTCAATCGAAGTAAAATATGTTGTGGGGACATGTAACACGTGTTGTTCTATGACTTTTGTGTGGTTTTAGGCCAAGCCAGGCATTATTTAAAAAAAAAAAAGTTCAATAAAAGTGCTTTTTTTCAAGCGAACCTGGAATTTTTTTCAATTTCAGCTGTGCCATAAGTGTATCAGTTATTAACCAGTAACATATACACAATATTTACACAATTTAACACATCTCACAAGTGTTACCAGTATTCTAGCATAAAAATTATTAAAATAGACCTTGTAGTTAGAGCTTGGACTCTCTATGGGTATGTGTATGCAATTTTCGAGCAGAGGGCTAAAAATAGGGCTAGGGCTTAAGAGGGGGAGGGTTCATACATGGTGTACGCTAGCTCGGGACAGATCAAATGTTTGTGAGTGTGGAGATGTAGGACACAAACGCTTCGCGTGTCCGCACAAGCAGCAGAGAAGCGCGGAGGCGGAGCCTCCGGCCGCGGAGCCTCCGGCCGCGGAGCCTGGTGCCGCGGCGGCTCCCGCTGGTGCGGTCGGCGGAGCTTCTTCGTCTTCTGATGATAACAACAATGTCGATAAGGAGGATCAGGGCCAGTCTTACAACCAGCAGGTTTCTGTGGTGGCGCAGAACCTCACTACATCTGGTACCGAAGCACCACCACAGTCGGTAGAAGTGTGTGAAGAGGCAGCTACAGGTTCAGCAGGTGGAGATCTCACCATACCCTTAGATGAAGGACAGAGTGTAGGGTCTGTGTCCAACAGCCAGCTGTCTTGTGAGGGAGAGGACATGGAGTATGAGAGTGAATCAGATGTTGCATCTAATTCTGAAACGTGCATTAAAGGCACTGATCTGTATTCACTAGAGGAAATAAACTCGTTTTTGGATGTAACTTACAATAGATCTGCAAAAGTGAGTGATTATTTCCCTGATATTGAGAAGTTCATACGATCTGTTGGGGTGGCGCAGAGAAAGGTGGGTTTGGACCTTCTAGATGGAAAAAAGCGCTTCCGCCTAAAGAAACACATCACAATCTTGAGGAAAGTAAGGAAAAGTGGAAGAGTTCAAAAAACTAAGACAGTTTAACATGATCATGTGTCACACGGGGTTTTCCACTTTCCACTGCTTACTTCTTATCTTGTCTTACCTCCTTCCATCCTCTGACCTTTCTATGCAGAGCTTCAATTTAGGGTCTTTAAACATCAATGGTGGGCGGGACGGGCATAAAAGAGCATTAATACAGGAGGTTGTAAATCAAAAAAGGTTGGACATCCTCTTTTTGCAAGAAACTCACACCATTCCATCAGATGAAGTAGACTGGGGTTTATGGTGGGAGGGCTCATGCACCCTGAGCCACGGCACCAATCTTAGTGCCGGGGTAGCCGTGCTGTTTAGAACAGCAGCTAATGCAACCGTCCTGTCTGTCACTGAGGTGATGAAGGGTCGTTTGCTGATGGTGAGGGCAGAGATAGAGAGCTCACTTAACTGCTTCGTGAACATATATGCACCGAATCAGGGGTCAGAAAGAGCACGCTTCTTCACTACGCTGCAAAATGAACTGCAGAGCTGCCATCAGGAGCAACTGATCATCGGAGGGGATTTTAACTGTACTCTAGACTTCACCATAGACCGGAATAGTGAGGAACCACACCCACAGTCAGCTCAGAGTCTCCACAACGTCATCACACACTTAGATCTGTTGGACACGTGGAGAATAAAACACCCACTAAACAGACAGTACACATGGGTTAGAGTCAGCAACGACAGGATTAGTGCAGCCAGGCTGGACAGAATTTACATCTCTCGCAGTCTCAGTTCCAGACTGAAGAACAGCACAATCAGTCCAGTTGGGTTCTCTGATCACCACCTCGTCAGTTTAGGCTTGATAACCTCACCAGGTGAAAGGGTTAGCTCCTACTGGCATTTTAATAATAAACTTCTACAGGACAGCACTTTTTGTCAGAGCTTTGGGGTTCTTTGGCAGCAGTGGAAAACTGAAAAAGTTCGTTTCAGTTCTCTGAAACAGTGGTGGGAGGTCGGAAAAGCACAGATCCGTGTGTTCTGCCAGCAGTACACCTCAAACGCCACCGCTATAATCAAGTCTGCTGTTAAAGACCTTGAAGCCAACATAAAGATCATTGAGGAGGGCTTCCAGAGAGACCCAGATCCCGGTGTGGGCCAACTGCTGAAGGAGAGGAGGTTGGAGTTGAGCTCCTTCCTGCAAGAGAGAGTGAAAGGAGCTCTGGTCAGGTCCCGTTTCCTCAAGTTGAAGGACATGGATGCCCCAAGCTCGTTTTTCTTCAACCTGGAGAGATCGGTGGCGCAGAGGAAGCGGATGACCTGTCTGAAGCTCCCAGGAGGCAGGATAACCACTGACCAGAGGGAGATGAGGACCCATGCCATGGGCTTCTACGCTGCTCTTTTTGGGGAAGAGCAATCCTGTACGGAGAGCAGTAGGGAGCTCCTGGAGGGTCTTCCCCAGCTCAGTCCAGCAGAGAGGGCTATGCTGGACAGAGAGCTGACGCTGGAGGAGCTGACGGTTGCAGTGAACCAGATGGCTTCAGGAAAGACTCCGGGAATCGACGGTCTCTCCTCGGATTTCTTTAAGAAATTCTGGAACATTATCGGTTCTGACTTACCCTCTGTTTTGATGGAATGTTTTAAAACAGGATCACTTCCTGTTTCATGCCAGCGGGCAGTTCTCTCTCTGCTGCCCAAGAAGGGCGACTTGGCCCTTCTTAAGAACTGGAGACCAGTGGCCCTGCTTTGCACAGACTATAAGGTGCTTTCCAGAGCCTTATCTAACAGACTAAGAGACTACCTGGAAGTGGTTGTAAATAGCGACCAAACGTACTGTATCCCAGATAGAACAGTTATGGACAATATCTTTCACATCCGTGATGTGCTTGATGTATGTAAATTCCACGATGTAGATGTTGGTATTGTCTCACTAGACCAGGAGAAGGCTTTCGACAGGGTGGGTCATGCATATCTGTTTTCTGCAATGAGGGCTTTTGGGCTTGGTGATGGGTTCTTGGCTTGGGTGGGTTTGCTGTACAGGGGTGCTGAATGTATGGTAAAAATGGGAGCTGGCCTGAGTTGACCGATCCCTGTACGGCGAGGGATAAGGCAGGGTTGTCCTATCTCAGGGCAACTATACAGCCTCGCTTTTGAGCCTCTGTTGTGCAGGCTGAGAAGTCGGCTCAGTGGTCTGTCACTGCCTGGGTCCTCCAGTCTTTGTAGTCCCTTCGCTGTGTCTGCGTATGCTGATGATGTAAACATCTTCATTAGGGACCAGGGAGATGTTCTATGTCTGCAGGATGGTTTGTCTCTTTATGAGAGGGCTTCATCTGCACGGGTGAACTGGGAAAAATCTGAAGCTTTATTGGTGGGACAGTGGAGACATCAGACGGTGCCTCATCTGCCTGGAGGTCTTCAGTGGGGAAAAGAAGGTCTAAAAGTGCTGGGTGTGTGTTTGGGCTCTGAGGATTTTGAGAAAAAGAACTGGGAGGGAGTTAAGGAGAAGGTGTGTGCTCGGTTCTCTAGGTGGAGATGGTTACTACCCCAGTTGTCATATAGGGGAAGAGTTCTGGTTGCTAATAACTTGGTTGCCTCGACTCTGTGGCACAGACTCATCGCTCTGACGCCACCTGGAGGCCTCATAGCAGAGATACAGAGGTCTGTCGTGGACTTCTTCTGGTCCGGCCGGCACTGGGTTCGTGCAGCAGCTCTCTATCTGCCTGTGGCAGAGGGGGGGCAGGGTCTCATCGATATCCAGTCCAGGATCGCCTCTTTCAGACTCCGGACTGCACAGAAGCTGCTCTATGGCTGTGGCCCCAGCTGGATGGACACGGCTCGACTGCTGCTGAGGAGAGCTGGGCGGTTGGGATATGATAAGCAGCTCTTTCTCCTACAACCTGAGGAAGTGGACTTGGCCGGGCTGACGCCGTTCTACGGCTCTGTTCTGCAGGCGTGGCAGATTTTTAACATTTCACGTAAAGCTGATGAGACTCCGGGTGTGTGGCTGCTGGAGGAACCTTTGTTCTTCAACAGCTTCATTAGAACCCAAACGCTGCAGTCTGCCAGCCTAAGAACGTGTCTGAGAGAAGCCGGCTGCACTAAACTGGGACATTTGGTGAAGATGTCATTAACAGCAGCATCTATGGTCACCTTCAGGCAGAACACTAACATCACGTCTGTCAGGTTGACCAATAGAATAGTGGAGGAGGTCTGTGCCGCCCTGCCACAACGCCTGAGAGCAGTTGCAGGAAACTGTACTCTGTCTGACCAATGGGATGAAGAGAGTGAGTACACCCCCCCCACTCTGCTTATTGCCCCAGTGGTGGGGGACTGGCAGGGGGGAGGAAACAAGCTGCTGACGTTCACAACCCCTCACCTGGACAAGTTTCAGGCAGCAGAGAAAAAAGCTATCTATGAAATCTGTGTAAAGGTTGTGAACCTCCGCTCTCTGGCAGGGTTGACAGAGTCGAGGTGGACCGAGTTCTTTGGCCCAGGTTCTTCCCCGAGAGGCAGCTGGAGGTGCATGTACAAGCTGCCCGTTGAAAAACGGACAGCAGACCTCCAGTGGAGGGTTGTACATGGAGCTATAGCCACCAACAGATACCGGGCACACCTGGATCCACAAATTGGGGAGGAGTGTTATTTCTGCGGTCAGACTGAGACCCTGGAACACTTGTTTGTTCAGTGTTCTCGGCTCTCAGCACTCTTTGAATGGTTAAAAAGATGGTTTCAGGGTCTTGGACAGGTGTTTTCTTTCATGTTGTTCATCTTCGGTCCAAAATACTGCTCAAAACAGAAGGCTGTCCATACAATGGTAAACTTTTTATCTGGTTCTGCCAAGTTGGCCATCTGGTTGACACGGAAGAATCGGGCTCGGGGTGCCGGTAGTGAAGATCCGGTGAAAGTTATGGAGGGACTGTTGAAAGCCCGACTCAGGGTGGAACACACCTACTACCAGACAGTGGACGATTTACAGGCCTTCAGGGACAGATGGACTACTGGGAGCATTCTATGCTCAGTGGGTGCTGGTGGAGAGCTGGTGGTGAACTTCTGAACATATTGATCATTGAAATTGATTGTTTATTTGTTCTTTGGTGCTTTATTTTTGGTTATTTGTTTTATTTTATTGATTTTCTGATTATTAAGTGATGATTTAGCGTGTTTCTGGTTTTCACTGCAATAGTGAAATAAAATGATTTTAAAAACCAAAACCTTTCCTTTCCTCTCCTCTCTCCCTCTCCTCTCCTCTCCTCTCCCTCTTCCTCTCCTCCCCTCTCCTCTCCTCCTCTCTCCCTCTCCTCTCCTCTCCTCTCCTCTCCTCTCCTCTCTCCCTCTCCTCTCCTTTCCTCTCCTCTCCTTTCCTTTCCTCTCCTCTCTCCCTCTCCTCTCCTCTCCTCTCCCTCTTCCTCTCCTCTCCTCTCCTCCTCTCTCCCTCTCCTCTCCTTTCCTCTCCTCTCTCCCTCTCCTCTCCTCTCCTCTCCTCTCCTTTCCTCTCCTCTCCTTTCCTCTCCTCTCTCCCTCTCCTCTCCTTTCCTCTCCTCTCCTTTCCTCTCCTCTCTCCCTCTCCTCTCCTCTCCTTTCCTCTCCTTTCCTCTCCTCTCTCCCTCTCCTCTCCTCTCCTTTCCTCTCCTCTCTCCCTCTCCTCTCCTCTCCTTTCCTCTCCTCTCCCCCTCTCCTCTCCTCTCCTCTCCTCTCTCCCTCTCCTTTCCTCTCCTCTCCTTTCCTTTCCTCTCCTCTCTCCCTCTCCTCTCCTCTCCCTCTTCCTCTCCTCCCCTCTCCTCTCCTCCTCTCTCCCTCTCCTCTCCTCTCCTCTCCTTTCCTCTCCTCTCTCCCTCTCCTCTCCTCTCCTCTCCTCTCCTTTCCTCTCCTCTCTCCCTCTCCTCTCCTTTCCTCTCCTCTCTCCCTCTCCTCTCCTCTCCTTTCCTCTCCTCTCTCCCTCTCCTCTCCTCTCCTTTCCTCTCCTCTCTCCCTCTCCTTTCCTCTCCTTTCCTCTCCTCTCTCCCTCTCCTCTCTCCCTCTCCTCTCCTCTCCTTTCCTCTCCTCTCTCCCTCTCCTCTCCTTTCCTCTCCTTTCCTCTCCTCTCTCCCTCTCCTCTCCTCTACTGGCTGAAATGATGCCTTCCTGATGTTTCCAGGTTCTGTATTTTCTCTTTTCTTTTCATTCACGCTGTGTATGTTGTTTTCCGTACGCAGGTATATAAAATGCAAATGTGATGCAGGATTGGTGACCAAATGACATTCATATACATGACTCGTATATACATGAAACTTAAAGGAACAGTCACCGTTCGGCTCTAGATTTGCTTCGAGCAGCAGCTAATAAATCAAAGTTCCTTTTTTTTCTCTCCTCTCCTCTCCTCTCCTCTCCTCCTCTCTCCCCTCTCCTCTCCTCCTCTCCTCCTCTCCTCCTCTCTCCTCTCCTCCTCTCTCCTCTCCTTGTTTTATTTGTATTAAATAATGCATTCTGCACACAATCCTGCAGGTGTTCAAAGGGTTTATTGATTGTGAGCGTTCATCTCAGCAGAATCACACAAAACCAATGCAAAGACAAATTGAATTGTAAATTTGTTTGCCAGTAAGCAGCAGTGTGTGTGTGTGTGTGTGTATGTGTGTGTGTGTGTGTGTGTGTGTGTGTGTGTGTGAGACCCATTGTCGGCATGGCCTGTTAGCCAGTTTATCTACTGTGTATAATGGTCACCAGTGCTGCACTTGATAGCAGCAGGTGCTTAGCGGGGGGTGGGGGGGATTTATGGCGTCTCGAGTCACCCAGGGAGCTGAAGTCGTCCTCCTGACCGAGGACCACAGATGTCTCCGTCAGCTCTGCGACAGCGACATAAATCAGCTCTGCGGAGCAACAACGTGCTCTCCGTCAACTTAATCCTTAAATAAACACTTAAGAGAATGAAGTCGGGCCGAGGACACACATTAAACAGCTGACTGATCACTGAGTCAATACACTGAGTCTCTGGCAGCGGGACTGGATCAAACATGGAGGACGGACGGTGGAGGGGAATACTGATGAGCTGCTGATGTACAGTATCTGCAGGCAGCGACACTGCAGCACATCGTCAGTCTGCCTCAGAGGAGACGGACCGTCGTGTTTATCGACAAATAAAATGAATTAACATATATCGCTGTTGGAGAAGAACTCCCGCTTGTTGGCCACCTAGTTGCCACATTTAGGGACGTAAGATATGATAATAAATGTCCTGAAATAGAATTAAATCACGTCTTAGATTGTTTAAAGATATCTTGATTTGCCTTTGTGTGACATACTGCGTTTTCCTTTTTGAATTCACAAAGAAAAAGTAAAGTAGCCGGTGGAGGAGTGACTCCAGAGAGCTCCACGGCTCCACAGAGCGTCTTGCAGTTATTGTTTGGGATTTCATCATATTCTCAGGATTCTTTCTTCTTATTGGTCCGTCACCTTCAGGGGTATTTCACCTTATATTTACCTGAGTAGTTTACCCAGTAAACATAAAGATGAGTCTGTGGTCTCAATGTCTAGTCTCAAAACATCAGTGACTGCTTCCCTTCTTATACACAGTCTATAGCTCCTCCCCCCCACATTTCCAACCAGATCAGGCCTCTGACAGACTCACAGGAAGTGAAGAGCACCAGCATGAAGTCGATGTTTTTATATTCCAGTCAGGGAGGCGGAGTCACCGATTGACCCTCAGAGGCTGGAAAAGTAATATGTTCCAAGCAGCAGCTCCTGTCACCTTCCTCCCTACTGACTCATCCCCCTCTTTCTCAAGAAATAAGAAGAGGAAGAAACATGCCACATCTTTCCGTGCCCCCCCCCCCCCGCTGATCTCTGTGGTCTCGGCCCTGGCCTCACAGTTTGACCTTGTGACCTGAGCGGTCGGTGTAGACCGTCGTCGCCTCAGGCGGCGGAGCTCGTGCCGAAGAGGCGACCGCTTTTGAGACTGTAGCGTTTTCTCTCTGAATTTATCAACTCATCGGACGGATGGATGGACAGAGAGAGACAGACAGACAGACAGACAGACAGACAGACAGACAATGTCTAGAGGTGCAGATAAACTGCAGCCAGAGAAAAGCTTCATGAAACCCCTTCAGGGGTTTTCCTTCGCAGCACTAACAGGGAAACTGAAGTGATGGAAGCTGGCCCCCCCGCTGACATCTCCAGCTCAGCGTGTGAAATACAGGGGGGGTCTCAGGGAGTCCCTGACCCCTTAATCGACCCTTCAGACCCCCTAAAAGCCTCAACAGTGAATGTACTGGGGGTCTCTAACATCATAAGACAATTATTTCTCACTTGCAATTGTCACTAATGTGTTTTTTAATCAGCAGTTTTCATTATTCACACTGCTGAACACTTATGAACTAATATGAGTCGGGTGTCTCTCAACCCCAGATAAGATCACACGCAAACAACATGAACTCACCAGATTGACCCGGTACAGGATGCTGATCCCCAGAGTCATGAAGGGTTTGGAGAAATCAATCACTTTCTCTCTCTCTGAGGTGATGGTGAAGCCGGCTACCGCCAGGTCAGCTTTCTACAGAGAGAGAGAGAGACAGGGAGGGAGAGAGAGAGAGAGAGAGAGAGAGTGTGAGGGAGAGAGAGAGAGAGAGGGAGAGTGTGAGGGAGAGAGAGAGAGAGAGGGAGAGTGTGAGGGAGAGAGAGTGTGGAGGGAGAGTGTGAGGGAGAGAGAGAGAGAGTGTGAGGGAGTGTGAGGGAGAGAGAGAGTGTGAGGGAGAGTGTGAGGGAGAGAGAGAGAGAGAGAGAGTGTGAGGGAGTGTGAGGGAGAGAGAGAGTGTGAGGGAGAGTGTGAGGGAGAGAGAGAGTGTGAGGGAGAGTGTGAGGGAGAGGGAGAGTGTGAGGGAGAGAGAGGGAGAGAGAGAGAGAAGAGGGAGAGTGTGAGGGAGAGAGAGAGTGTGAGGGAGAGTGTGAGGGAGAGAGAGAGAGAGAGAGAGGGGAGAGAGAGAGAGAGAGAGGAGAGTGTGAGGGAGAGAGAGAGTGTGAGGGAGAGTGTGAGGGAGAGAGAGAGAGAGAGAGAGGGAGAGAGAGAGAGAGAGGGAGAGTGTGAGGGAGAGAGAGAGTGTGAGGGAGAGTGTGAGGGAGAGAGAGAGAGGAGAGAGAGAGAGAGAGACAACAACATCAGAGAGGAGACCCAGAAATGATGGAAGTCAACGGAGGTCTGAGAGGGAAAGAAAAACAAACCCGGCGGAGACAGAAGAAGACGTCAAGTGTTTTTAAATGAGTCTGATATTCACGTTAAAACTGATAAAAGAACAGACTCATTTTGTTTTTGTGAATAAACAAAGCGAGAGAGAGATTTATGTTTGTTCTTTCTGCCCTGAACGCCTCCTAATTGACTCTGTAATGAGCTGAACAACCTCCACTGACTTCATGTTCAACTGTTTTGCATCAGCAGAAAACATTTTTTGGGGAAAGAAAAAACGCCTTCAGGAATATTGTTTTTTGTGTAATGATGCAGAAAAACGTTTTCCTCCCAGATTCACTGTTTGAATCTGTGCTTGAGTTTCTAAAAACATGTTGAGTCATTTTATTATCGGCCATGAAATCATTCTGAATCTATTAGACATTCATTTCCAGTGTGATAAAGAAAAAATAAAACACATGGAAGTAGTTTAAAATTAAAACTAAATTAAAGAAATGGGTTTCGTTAATGAAAACTGAAACCAAATGTGTTCGTCGTCGACCTTCTTTTTCCCCACGTGGAAGACGAGGCGATGACGAGGCGGCACTAACGACAAGCAAAGTAGAAAAGATGAAACCAAATATTAGAGACTATTATATAGTTTTGTGTCCGATGCTGTGAACGCCATATCAGCCAGACCACATGCCGAGTTTTTTTTTTCTTCCTTCACAATAAAAGCGTTTGAATAACAAAATGACAGAGAGCTTTTATTCTTGAAGTATATACAGGAAATGAAATGTGTTTATCCATCAAAGTAGCAGATCTATGTTAGCGGCTATTCTTCAACAAAACAAGTCCACTAAAGCAGAGAGGAAGAGGAAGCAGCCAAAATGATGGAGGACTTTTTTTTAAAAGTATTTGTAGTAATGTAAAACCTCCAATAAACACCTATTTCCTATGAATTTTTCACAATAAAAGTCCCCTTTAGAATCACAATCAGAATCGGTTTATTGCCAAGTACGTTTGCACATGCAAGGAAGGACAATAAGATAATTTACAATAAAACAAATTAAGAGTTAATTAAGTCCCTCATTATTTCGTCATTTTAAAAGCTTTTATTTTGTAACTCATCAGGACCTGAGAGTTAATGAGTCCTGGCGTCATCAGATATTAAAAAGTCTAATTGAAAAGACTTTAAGTCAACTACAACCTGATTCTGAGTGTCTCTATATTTGCTCTTCCTGTGAAACATAAAAGCTTTTTCTTCCTCATCGCTCACGTTTAACCTCGAGGCGGCCACATAAACGTGTCCAATGACAAATGACGATGTTCTCCAACGCCGCTCATCACACAGGAATGCACCTGTGTTGTTTTTTCAAGGTTAACGATTACCGTCTGCTCCGACTCATATTTTGGCTCGTCTCCAACTGAACAGCATTTCTCTTTTTTACAAGATGGAACTCCAGATTTGTTCAGCCACAGGAGCCGCAATTAAAGGCAGAAGCACCTTTTGTTACAAATGTTTGAACCGTCCTCTGAGGCCTTTAATGAAATATTGATTTTTATTGTACAGAAGTTGAACGCTGGTTAACGGTGAGTTGTTACCGTGCGGCTCTGAAGGGGCAACGGAGCGGCACTAAAACGGAGCGGCACTAAAACTGCCAGCTTTTTGTTCCTGCTTGTGGCTCAGTGGGTAAATCACAGAAGGTCATACTGGTCCCATCTCAAGCTATGCCACACTTTAATCTAGACTTTGCACATCCATTGTTTCCTATGCAGGTCTCAATATCCTGGAAAGAAGAGGCGATCCCTGCACACCCCTGAAGCCAATGCCGAAGTGTGTTAAAGCTGCATTCTCTCTAATGTCCACCAGGGGGCGACTCCTCTGGTTGTATAGAAGTCTATGAGAAAATGACTCTACTTCTCTCTTGATTTATTACCTCAGTAAACATTGTAAACATGAGTTTATGGTCTCAATCTCTAGTTTCAAGTCTTCTTCAATACAGCATGATGTTCATTTAGTACATTAAGGTCTCTACGTCACTCCTCACACTGTTTTATCACCAGTTAAAAGTTTACTCGTAGCAACATTTGTTATTATCCCTAAATTTCCTCATTATGTTGTGTTTTATAATAAACTATAAAATATAATCAAAAATGGAATCATACAATTATTTCTCAAATGAGCTGAGCAATTATTTCTATTTGCAAAAAGTTGTTTTTTAATGTAACAATGTGCCAAATCAGTTTATTTGTAACACTATGTTGTGTGTATTACTGATACATGATGGTGGAACTTTGATGACCTTTTCATATTGTCTATATATTCTACTGTATACAAGCTAAAAAAGTCACTAGATTTGATTGCTATTGTTCAATAAAAATCTAATTTGAGGGAAAAGGTTAAAATATAAACAAGGCATAAAAATGATGATTGTTTTTGGTTTTTTAACTTCTCTGTGCTGCAAGTGACAACTTTTACATGAATACATGTAAACAAGTTTTTGTTCCCCTAAAAATATATAAAAAATAATAAAAAAGAAATATACAAAATTGTGGAAATAAATAAAAAAGACTTGAGGATAAGATAAGAGAATCCTTTATTAGTCCCGCAGTGGGGAAATTCACAGTTAATGTGAAGTGATGGGTTTGTTCACGTGCAACATGCAACACGATGTATATTTTTGTGAAAAGTCGAATGCAAATAGTTTGTAACTTCAGTGTCAGCACAGCAGCTGCTTAAACTTAAACACTTGCTTGGTCATTCATTCATTATGTGTTGTTATAATGTTGTAACTGAGAAGAAAAACATCAAAGAGCACATTTAAAAAAAATTTTTGTTCCCAGCAGCGACATGTGAACGATGGATTTAACCTTGCTGGGTAAACACGGCACAGTGAAATTAAAGTTGAGAGATAATCTCATTAAGTTTAAAGTCAACAGAGAGACACAGAGAGGATCCATTGTGGAACGTTTATCTGGACCCCAGATGCCTCTCTGCTCCTTAATTAACTCCTAATTGATTAACGAGTAGACACGTGTTCAACCAATTTCACTCACTTTCATCAGACACCCGGGCCGTACAGAGAGCAAAGTTTGTGTGTGTCTAAGCCGACGGTTGTTTGAAGAGCCTCCATCTCTGAAATATTCGATGAGAAACACAGTGTCTGTGTGTGTGTGTATGTTCCTGTACATGCTACATAGTGAGGACCAGAGATGTTTTACTGCAAAGTGAGGACAATTTGACTGGTCCTCACTTCTTCCAAGGGCCGGTTTAAGGTTTAAGACTAAGTTAAGGTCAGGGGTCAGGGAACGCATTATGCAAATGAGGGTCCTCACAAATATAGAAGCACAGGCATTTGTGTGACATCAAGGTAGAAGAGGTTGCGCTTCAACAATGGGATTCACGATGGAGTGCCTGATCCAGCATCCAATGAGCATAAAAAGAGATATAAAGAACATCTGTGATTTTTAACACATTTACATAAAAGGCATAACGAGTCTCTGGCTACAGATAAAACCGTGTGGATACCTGCTGGCCTCTGTGTGTGTGTGTGTGTGTGTTCATGCTGAGGGATCCCGCAGTGTAATTGAAACAACTCTGTATAATCAGTAGGAAAAAAGACAGTTGATTAGGCTCTTAATGGCCTGCTTGTGTTCTCAAGTTCCTCTTTCTGACACACACACACACACGCACGCGAACACACACACACACACACACACACACACACACACACACACACACACACACACACACACACACACACGATCATCAGCCACCATCACCATTATCATCCCCATTACATGTAGCTGACACATAATGTGTGTGTGTGTGTGTGTGTTATTAGCAGTAATAGACAGGAGCCTCCAACGTGACAAACAGCAGTGTAGTTGTTTTCCATTACTGTGAAACACTTTTACACACTACACAGGCGTTTGTGCTGCTATACTTGTGAGGTATAAATGCCTAAAAACTATATATATATATATATATATATATATATATATATATATATATATATATATGTATATCCTGACTGTTGAATGGAAGAAAAAGAGGTGAAGTGCACAATATGCTTGGTTCTAATTGAGGAAACACAGTTTGCTAGCTGACTAACAATAAAAACCCAAAACGTCTCATAGTAACAAATGTCTTGACATCAGAATGAATTCATAACTTCTTGAGTTTAAGTGGAGCCTTTATACAAACACATTAAAAACCACCGCCCCAAAGGCACCATCAGACCAAGTATTGTTAAGCATTGAGTAAACTTAATGATCTCACGGTTTCTGAAACATTAATGTTCGTCTCTGCAGTTCATATTTATCTCTAATTATCTTAGATTCTCCAGAAGAGAACGCAGCGGTGAAGAGGTGTGAAGGAGATTCTCGTTGCTAAAACATTCATCAAGTTCAAGTGTGAACGTATACACACACACACACACACACACACACACACACACACACACACACATGCACACTCGCTCACAACATATTGGTTCTGCGTTAGCTGTCATGGCGACAGGCGGCGGTGGGCGGTGACGCGAGACGTGAGGGTCTCCGAGCGGCCAGCGAGCCGCGGCACCCTTAGAGTCGGCCAATTATCGGAGTGGAGCGGTGCATCGGAAAGCTGCAGAAACACACACACACACACACACACACACACACACACACACACACACACACACACACACACACACACACACACACACACACACACACACATGCCGACACTTTTCTTTATCGCCTTTACTTTCTCTCGCGGCTTTGTCGCAGGCAATCCTCTGCACAGCTTTAATTAGACTCAACTTGACTTAAAATTAGCCACTTTCCCTGAGAAAACAACTAACGGGGGGAAATTGGGATTCAGCTGAGCCACTTAATGCGTCCTCAGTGTCCTCAGTGTGCGTGCGTGTGTGTGTGTGTGTGTGTGTGTGTGTGTGTGTGTGCACTCTTGCAGTCTATTTTAGTGAGGAGTAAGTCTTACTCCCTGACAGTGAGGACATTTTGTCCGGTCTTCACCTCTTCACAGGGCTGTTTTTAGGCTGTTTTAAGCTCTTGGACTTGTGTTGCTGCTCTTGTAGTTCTGGAACATTTTGAGGTTTACGGCACCTTGTTTTACTGCCGACATCCACACAAAGAAAGGAGCAACACTTTGAAATGCGAGCACATTTTCAGAAAGTTGGGACGCTTTTTAATTAATCGTTTAGTAAATCAAATGTCAAAAATAATCACGAACACCCACGAAATGTTACAAGAACCTAAAGTGAAGTCTACAGATTGTTTGGTCAAACCACAGCAGTGACACTACGTCATACACTTTGTATATTATGCCGTACTCTACACCATAAACTACACCATATACTACATCGTACACTATGTACACTACGCCAGACACTATGAATACTACGCTATACACTACACCGTACACTCCTTCATACACTATTTACACTATTAACTTTCAGTTAGTGGGTTCAAGGAAACTCTGCTTTTAGTTAGTAGTTTTTAAAACTTTTAATACAAGAAACAACGAAATCCATATCCTTCCATGGTAATGTGCATGTGTGTCAATTGTTTTTTAAATTTCCTGACAACATAGTTTTTTCATTCCTCCTCCTCCTCCTCCTCTTCCTCTTCCTCTTCCTCTTCCTCTTCCTCTTCCTCCCCCTCCCCCCCCCTCACCCCTCCTCCTCCTCCTCCTCCTCCTCCTCCTCCCCCTCCTCCTCCTCCTCCTCCTCCTCCTCTTCCTCTTCCTCTTCCTCCTCTTCCTCCCCCTCCTCCCTCCCCTCCCCCCCTCCCCCCCTCCCCCTCCTCCCCCTCCCCTCCCTCCTCCCCCTCCTCCTCCTCCTCCTCCTCCTCCTCCTCCTCCTCCTCCTCCTCCTCCTCCTCCTCCTCCTCTCTCCCCCTCCTCCTCCACTCACCCGGTTGATCAGCTCCCCCACCATTCCTGTCCAGCTTCCGTTGGGCTCCGGGGCTCCGTACACCCTGTCGTCCACCAGCTTGATCCTGAAGGAGAACTTCAAGATGTCGGACAGCTCCCGCAGCATGTCCACACAGAAACCCTCGTACCGGTCATTCCCACGCAGGTCCTGGTAGTTGGACTTATGCATCACGTACGGGTTTTCCTAAAGGGAAGCGACGTCATACAGCAGCTGATTAAAAGGAGGAGCAACACCACCTACTGATATCTGACTCTACATTATGTACACTTATGACACACTACCAGTATCGTGGTGATGATTAGCGTCTTGTTAGCCAGCGTCTCCGACGCGTTGAGGTCCAGGGAGGTGGAGTTCATGACCAACGTGTTGTTGGAGTACCAGGTACCGATCTGTTCATCCAGGAGGAAGAGGAGGAGTTAGGGGAGGTTAAGATGAAGAGAAGAAGAGGAAAGGGTGGGATATTTAAGACGGAGATTTCTCTTGAAACAAAAAAACTGCAAAGTGAAAGGAAAGAAAGATCGGACAGAGTAAGAAAGCAAGACGAATGGTAAAGTGTGCCAAGAGAGACAGAGAGACAGGTGTGTGTGTGTGTGTGTGTGTGTGTGTGGGGGGGGGGGGGGGGGTAGCTGAATAATCCTCGTTGCAGAATTAATGCTAAAATCAATGGAGGAGGATCTGGCTCCTCTTGGCTCATCCAGCAGGTCTAAATAAGGTCATAAATAACGTGAACACCATCCCGACCTCGTGACCTCTGACCCACTGTTTGTTCGTGAAGTCATGAGCGGTTAAGATACCGTGCTGTCGACCCAGAAGACGGGTCGATACATGATTTTAAAACATTTTAAGCGATGTTAGATTAGAGTTTGCTTCCTTGTTTACCCTCCCAACGGGGTCCCCGACAATACACCCACCAAGTGTGAAGTAGACCAGTTGAGCAGTTCTCCAGATTTGTGAAGAAGAAACGGACGGATGCGGTTCCTAAACAGGTATCCACGAGTCATTCTTAAGAAAGGTCCATGTTTCAATCGGACCATAAGATTTCTATGATAGTCGGTTCATTTAATATAATACGTCTTTTATCTCCAGAATGAACGGATTAAACAAACAAAAGATTTATGTGTATCAGCTGGTTGTGTTGAAATCAAAGAAATGAAACAATCTGACAAAAAACAAAACAAAACATCAAGAATCTCTGTAATAAACTCTTCAATCATTTCATTTGGCCTCAATGTGATGTTTGTTGTGAGTTGATTTTTTAAAATGTTCATTTGAGGTCATGCAAGCCGGATTGGGCGAAGTCTGTTTAGTATTGATTATATCGATGGATGAATGAAAGAAGCGAGGAATTCTCAATTTTCAGACGCTGCAGCTACTTGCTAACTTAACCTCCGGCCTCCCACCTGA
Organism: Anarhichas minor; assembly: GCF_050575085.1. Lineage (NCBI taxonomy): Eukaryota > Metazoa > Chordata > Actinopteri > Perciformes > Anarhichadidae > Anarhichas > Anarhichas minor. Next base: position 1,483,261 of record NW_027466499.1, read on the forward strand.
CCGCATTTGACCTCTGACCTCTTTATGGCCCCCCGGGTGTTTCTCCAGGATCTTCAGGGTGTAATTGGTTCTCTGGCCTTTGCTGTTGAACTCGATGTGACCCGTCAGACCGTCGTACTCCACCTGAGAGAGAGAGAGAGAGAGAGAGAGAGAGAGAGAGAGAGAGAGAGAGAGAGAGAGAGAGAGAGAGAGAGAGACCATTAAAAAGCAGTTAGCTGAAACAAGCTAGTCCAAAGCTCATTTTTAGCTTGTGTCAGACTTGGAGAAAAGCTTATTTGCGAAAGCGTTCAGAGGGTTTTGCTGCTTTCACTGATGTTGGTTCAGCTGGATTTACATGTTTAGTCAATTCAATTGAAATGAATGTTGCCGTTTTAAGAGGAGTGTCAGGGCCTGAAGACCCGGGTCAATAAATACACTATCACTCAACATTGAGAGTGACAACACAAAGTTATCATTCATCACAAAATGTAAATGTTCTTTACTTGGCGAGTGGCTGTAGCATGAGCAATGACAATCCACTTCAAACTGTGTGGTTATGAAAAATAATACACACCACAGATGAGTAATTAGCCTAATTAATGAGAGAAGAATGGGACAGGAACAAAAAAACTCCCCCAAAACTGTTCAGACCAACAGCAATAAGTGACAATTGCTGTTGGTTTTCTGGTGATGACTGCCGATACTTTTGCCTTTTTGTTGCTTTCAGTTGGCTGTAAATAGAGTCACCCGAGCCTTCAGGATGTATAGTAATGATGCTCACCAGAGATCACACTGTTTCAGGCTAGTATAGCGAAAACAGCACTAAGTCGGTTGAAGCACACAGTGTCCTCCCAACATGACCTCATCACACTTTATCAACTTTAAATAAAAGAAAGAAAGTATTATGAGATTCCAAGATGGCCGCTATTCTTCCAATATAAGCTGCTTTACTGGTTTCCATACACATAGAAATAGATTTTACATCAAACCTTCATGGTTAAAGATTCTCAATACAAAGAGGAATGCATGACCTGGTTTGCAGCTGAAGGTGTCCTGTCAATAATTGAATGAACGTCCCACTGGGACAACAAACTGTCAGCCAGAAGACTGACACGCCAAACCACATCCAACTGTTTTCACCCATCTGTGGGGAAGACAGTGAGCACCAAGGTTTCCCAGAATGCCAGAGGGCTTGTGCTTGTGTTTGTGTGTTTACCATGCGTAGGTAGTTCATGAGGCTGGTTCCATGCTGCCAGATGAGCGGAGACGTGCAGCTCAGCGGCTTCACCCCGATCTCCTGACTGCGGTTCAGCTCCCGCACTGCGCTCACCACCACGTGAACCGCATCGAACATCAGGGCCGACGACAGCTGCAACACACAAAACAACAAAAAATACAATGAACCTGCCTGTGAAGAGCCAACTGTCTTCTCACCACTCTGTCATCTCGGACTGGTTTACTTAGTCTGTGAACCACCAACTGGTGGACTCGGAGAGGCTGTGGCGGCGACTGCTCCCCTTGGTGCTCCCATGATCGAAAGAAATGCAAAAGTGCCCCATTTGATGCCCCTATGGTAGATAAACATGATAAAGTTTCCTCTCGGGGCCCTTACAATAGATAAAACATGATAAAGCCCTCTATGGTGCCCTTCCAGTGAAGAAAACATGAAGTGCCCATATGGTGCCATTCCGGTGGACAATAGATTCCGATGTGCCCTCTTGGATGCCCCTACGGCGGATGAAACATGATAAAGTTTCCTCTAGGGTACCCTGCCAGTGGAGAACACTTTCCGCTGGTGGTCTTTCTATTATTTTTCACCCCTGCCCTTCAGCCTCAATCTGCCACTGGAACCACCGACCAACAGCAGCTTGAACTGGTGCAAAAACTGTGAAGTTATGCAAGCTTTGCACACTTTCTTAAATATAAATTGAGGTTATTCTTGGATGTACTGGTAACTAGCTTGCTGGCTTATAAGAAACAACATTTATATAAAACTATTTGAGTTGCTGATAGGCCTGTTTCTTTATCTTTCTGTAGCATTTGCTCTGTGCTTCTAGTGTTTTTGCTAATTTAGGCTAAACTACAAAGTCTGTTTTATTTATCCCGCAGACATGGAACAAGATGATCTTCCCATTGGAGTGCTGTTTGTGTGCAGCTGATGATCTAATTCACTCTCCTTTTAGCTCTGGTTTGGTCTCCACCACCTCCTCCTGAGCTAAAAGAGTTTCAATAACTCATTCGAGCTGCAGAGTTGGTGATTATTCTGTCACTTTAATCTCATATTGCTCAGATAAACACAAACAATGAAGAAAAACAAAAGTCTGTTTGTTGGTGCTCCTGCAGGCGAGGACGTCGGGAATAACGGCAGAAGAATAAGTGAAGCATTCGTGCTATCAGCGGCGTTCAGTGTGCGCCGCGTACCGCTCGGCGACGCTATCAGAGTCCGACGCTCTGGTCTGTTCGGTCAGTTGTCAGTCAAACTGACACTCAGAGGGAATCAGACAGATTGTACGGAGGCAGAGCTGCACAGTCTGTTGACGGCTGATAAACAAAAAAGACGGATGTATGACTGAGTGTGATTGAAGTTCTCTCCGAGTTAATAGTTTCAGGGCTGGATGACGATAACTAATTACAGTTTGGAGAGAGAAAGATTGACGGGGAAGACAGGGAAGAAAAACCTGTCTGTCTGCTCTTGCAGCTGTTTTCTCTAGTTCACATATGAAGCAGCTTTAAGCGAACATACCGCTACTTTCAGGTGACCAAACTACGTGTCTGGATAATATCTAGTACCCACATTTAGCATATATGATCTGTTTAGTGAGTAAATTCTGAATCTGGCTCTGTAACTCTGAGCGTTATGCTGCCTCATCGTTTGAGGGGCGTGGTGTTTCTGGGAAAGTCGGAGATGGTTTTGAGGTCTACTTCACTAGAATATGAACAGGAAGAGTTGAAAGTGGTTAAAGCTAAAGGTGAGAACAGAAGGAGTGGATCTGGTCTGCGCTACCTTTGTCAAGGTTGAAAGGAGTAATAAAGTTTTGCCGTCTTTGTTTGAACTGCGGAACCTCTGTGTTGTTCTACACTACAGTGTACGTTTCTGAATGTGTCCGATCCTCTCAACGTGATTGGTTGATGCATTTAGTCGCGGTGCAAAAGCTCGGAAGAATTCATCATCATCATCATCATCATTTTTTTCGTTGCATAATATTCGCATTATGTATAAAAACAATTATATTGACGTGCAAATGAATCGCATTGGAAAAAATTCCCTCGGTGTGTAAATGCCTTTAATCATGATTTAAAAATAACAGTTTGACATGTTTAGGATTTGGCGTCATTTATGGTGACATTGCAGATTCCAACCAACTGAAACTTGTGCTAAGCATGTAGTCAGTGTTGGCTTTGTCCATTCTGGGCTACCGTAGAGACAAGCCACTTAAACATTGACAGATATATAATTATTCAGTGCTGACTTGAAGCACATTTCTCAATATCTGACCAAAAGCTTTCTCTAAACTAAACCCAGAAACAGGTCAGATGCAGGATGTGAAAGTCCTGTTTGTTTGTTTATGACGCTTTATATGCATTCTGGCACAAAGTACACGTTTTAATCACTGAGCCACGACACACACGCACACGCACACACGCACACGCACGCACGCACGCACGCACACACACACACACACACACACACACACACACACACACACACACACACACACACAGTTAGTTTAGAAACCTGCACTTATATATGACAGGTTGATATGTTACGAGGACGATCTCACATTCACACTATTTTTATTTTTACTAAACTCAAAACGTTCAGGGTCACGACAAGGTGACCACGGTGACACCGATGCCCGTAGCAACTTGCTGCTGCCTGGCGAGAGAGGAGAGGAAGGGAGCGAGGAGGCAGCGAGGAGGCAGCGAGGAGGGAGCGAGGAGGGAGCGAGGAGGGAGCGAGGAGGCAGCGAGGAGGCAGCGAGGAGGGAGCGAGGAGGAGCCGCTGACTGGGTTTCACTCTGAGCAGCAGATCGCTAAAAGGGTCTGGAGACTCGTTAGGTGGTTCACTGGTTTCATGAGCTCATAATTCATTTTCATATTAAATATTATGGCAGTTAAAAAAGCAACAACCTGCGGCTCCAACCAGGTCCTGAACCGTTCTTCTTTGAGGTGAGTAACGTGTTTTTAATGCGCTGGTCAATTTAGAGATTTTGGTCTATTTTTGTTAACACGTCTCCTTTCAGGTGGAAAGTTACCGTTACATAATGCCTCATTTACATATTCAAACAAACATTTTACAGAACTTGTAACACAATAAATACTCCTCTTAATGTGTGATGAAGTGGTGAAGTTTCATGGTGATATCTATGAGTTCATGTGTTCACCTGTAGAGTCTCTTAATGTGAGTGATGAAGTGGTGAAGTTTCATGGTGATATCTATGAGTTCATGTGTTCACCTGTAGAGTCTTCTTAATGTGAGTGATGAAGTGGTGAAGTTTCATGGTGATATCTGTGAGTTCATGTGTTCACCTGTAGAGTCTCTTAATGTGAGTGATGAAGTGGTGAAGTTTCATGGTGATATCTGTGAGTTCATGTGTTCACCTGTAGAGTCTCTTAATGTGAGTGATGAAGTGGTGAAGTTTCATGGTGATATCTGTGAGTTCATGTGTTCACCTGTAGAGTCTCTTAATGTGAGTGATGAAGTGGTGAAGTTTCATGGTGATATCTGTGAGTTCATGTGTTCACCTGTAGAGTCTCTTAATGTGAGTGATGAAGTGGTGAAGTTTCATGGTGATATCTATGAGTTCATGTGTTCACCTGTAGAGTCTCTTAATGTGAGTGATGAAGTGGTGAAGTTTCATGGTGATATCTATGAGTTCATGTGTTCACCTGTAGAGTCTCTAAATGTCTGTAATGTAACTAAACGTCTCTTTAAAGGACGTTTCCTCTAAATGAGTTTGTTCTCAGACTCTGATGATAAATCTCCACTTCAGCAGCTCTTACATTCACCAAACTTCACTCTTTCATTCCTCTCTGTGTGCTGAAGGTTCACACAGAGGGGTTTGTTCACTCATCACTCACACACTCATTTATACATTTATTAATAAAAACATGGAGGAAATAGATTATTTTAATGTTTGTTGAGAGTATTTTTTGATTTATGGAGAGATACAAATATTTATCTAAAATGTAAAAACCAACAACAACATGAAACAATAATTTTGAACCTGGCTTTATCCAATGTCTAGATTCATGTTCTGGAAAATTAGCACATATTTAATAAGATAATGCCTCATTTGCATATTTAAACATATATTATTTCAGATGTTTCATGGGGACATGTAGAGTTATTTTTATTTGACCCTATTCACCTGTAGATTCTCCCTTTCAGGGGAAACATCAGGCTCAAAGGGGTTAAAATCATCATCATCATCAGATCATTAATTAACGACCTGTAATAATCACAATAATAAACGTCATTACAGTCAAAACAACCTTATTGATGACTCTTTCAAGTGAGTGAATCTGAGCGGGGGACGTTCTCTGCAGCATCTCCGGTGATTGATGCAACCTCCATTGTCATTACTATTATCTTTATTAATGCCGTCTGCTCGGGCCTTATTGCCTGCGCTGCTATCAGAGCTGCACAATGATACAACGAGGAGATTGATTTGTCCTGATGGGTCCTTTCATTACGGAGGAGGAGAAAAACAATGACGGAGGATGAAGAGATATTACTACGGCTGCATGCAATCAACGCTGAATCTGCAGGAGACCGCACGATGTATTGTTTTCTATTTGTGGCTGTTGTGTTGCTGTTGTTTGTGGGGAATGTAGAATCCAGAGTTTCACCAACACCATGAACTAAACATCAAGATATCTCAATAAAAGGTTTGAATAGATCCTATAGTCTGTCTGAGGTAAACCGTTGTATAGTTTAACCTTAAATCATGATTTAAAAATAACAGCTTTGGCTTCTCCGGGTTGTGAATCCAACATATCGAGCTTAAAGGTGCAGCGTGTCGGATCTGGAGGCCTCTAGTGGTGAGGATGCAGATTGCAACCAACTGAAACTTCTCTCGTGTGACAAATAAAAAACAAAGTTATGAATATTATATCCCATTTCCAATAGATCCCCCTTAATGTGACACACTGTCCCTTTAAATAATATGTCAGAAAACCCCAGCGGCTCTCAGGTGTTGAAGCCGATTTCAATAAATATTAGGATATCAGTGGCTCACCGCTGGTCCCGGGTACGGACTGACATCGCAGCCTTCCCTCCATGACAGGTTCAGGCTCCGGATGAACTCCAGGTAAAAAGGATGAGTGATGTTCAGCATGGAGAAACCCAAAATGTTGGACTGATCGCCCACCACGTCGTCCAGCCGCAGCAGAGGGAAGTCCTGGAGACAGAGAGAGAGAGAAAGCGTTTTCTTTGTGACGTATGTTAGAAACTTGTTGAAACAGCAGGAGTTGTGAGATGCAGAAACAACAACTGAGTGAGATCAGTGGGAAGGAAACACCAGACGAGTGAAGAGGAAGACGGAAAAACAAACCACGGGCTTGATTAGTTTTCTTTTGCCGGCTGCACAACGGCAAGTTCAGGTTTTACATTCAAAGCAGCCTTACAGAGAGGAAAAAAAAGGTTTAAAAGAAAGATGGACATCAAACAGCGGGGACCTTCAAAAGAACTTCAAATAGTGGTTGAAGACGAGCCGGTCTCACACTGAGCTCCACCGCTGAAACAAAACCAGAATCAAACTGTTTGCTCGGCTCTCGGAGGACGTTTCTCGTTCACTCTGAAACTGCTGGCGATGAAACATTTAGCTTCAGCTGTGAAGTGAGGAGGAAGCAGGAGGAGTCCTGTTTGAAAAACAGACGCCGGAAACAGACGGAGAACACGACTTCAACCTGCTCCACGGAACATGACATGGCTTTTAGTCCTTCCTTGGTTTTTACGCTGCAAACCAACATACAAACAACTTGGATCGTAGCTCCTTTGAGGACACCCGTTCGTGTAAAGAACTCTGGCGTCTCTTCCGTCGACTCGTGTGAAGGACTAGTCGGGGATTAGTCCTGGTAGGAAGTGTCTCGTAATGTGTGACCTCCTGCGACAACTCCATCATGAGACAGAGAGGTGTAATGAGATCAAAGGTGCAATCAGGGTCCTACAGGTCCCACCAGGGCCTCTAATAGTGGTCGTTTTGATCTCTTTTGATGGTTCTTTCATACAAATTGTCCTGATGATGGTAGAGAAAATCATTATGAATCATCGTCAAGATAATTTAACAGAAATCTGACACCTTTTTATTCCTCTGTTTCTGTCCTTCTTTGTATCTTTTGTCATTTATTACATTTATACTTTCTGTAACTGCCTTCTTGGTGTATTTACTTTCTCTGTCGTGGCGACGAGAAGCAGGTTACTTCCTTCTTGTTCATGTGGTCTTCATCATGTTTTACTGTTATTTCTTTTCCCTTTTGATTCGGTAATCTCCAAAGAGGAGTCCAGAGCGTCGGGCAGGCGGACTGCCTTCATCATCATTTTGGCTGCGTCTCTAGCGGGGTTAGAAATGTTCTGGCACACAATCTATCCGCTCTGCAGAAACTGCCTGCAGAGGATGAGGAGGGCTGCCGGGTTTTTTTCTTCACCATCGAGGTCCAAAAAAAACGTCCCGAGCTTCAACGCCAGACATCCAGCAAGTCTTCAGACCCTGGAACATTCTGTGTGCAGCTGTGAGTGTGAGGTTAATGTCTTCCACACTTAGTTGTTGTTGCCGCTGCTGTAGTTGTTGCTGCTGCTGGTTGTAGTTGCCAGTTGCCAAATGAATTTCAGCTCCCGGGGCCAAGAACACGTTCAGAGCGCCGGGCTTACCAGCCGCAACAAAGAGCAGTTGGCCGGAGGAGGAAACACCGCGATGGTCTTCCCAGAAAAGGATGGCACCGCTCAGAACCGGAGGCTCGTTTGATTCCGTTCATTAAGGTTCTTTCAGAGTGCCACGAGGTCGGCTCCGGAGAAAGGATGCATCTCCGTCTCCGAGAACAACAAAGTAAGATTTAGACTCTCTCGTGCCTCGTTCACAAAACATGGCCATCAAACATCGGCAGAGGTTCTGATGGGATTATTATTCAACACCTGTGACTCACTGATGACTTCACAGAGTGTAAAGAGTTCCTGACGCTCTCCTTCAGTCTGGAACCTTGACGTTTAGATGCATGACTCAATACAGTTTTATAGACTCTGAACATGTCTCTGTTATGTTCCGCTAACCTCTGCCCTCGGCCTAAAGAAGACTGTCTATTGGTCTGAGGCCCCTTTAGTCTGAAACCTCCCCAGGTGTTCATGTCCTACTGGACTCGACGTATCAATCACAACTTAAATCGTAACGCTTTGTTTGTCCACTGTCTTCGTCTCTTACAAAATCACGTTCCCATACAACTAAACTGCATGAATTTTCTCCCAGATTACGGTCGTAGTTTGAGAAACATGATAATCGTTGTAAATTGAAAGAAAGCAAATCTACGGACTCATTTTAAAGTTATTTGTGAAACGTTAAAAACAAATAGATTCATGGCCAACCATGTTTCCTCAGAAACCAGACGCAGCGTCCTGCAGGTGATGTGACGCTACGTGACATGCCGACGTCTGTTGCTCTTCAGAGTCTCGCGGCTCTGATGAGGATCGACTTTTGAACTTACGCCGAGCTACATGCTAACGGCGACATTAAACATGGTTGCATATCAACATGATGACATCAGGTTTAAACCTCTGAAGCCCAGAAACCTGCCGGCGAGATTGAAAAGTTTTTCTTTAAACAAATCGCCAAAAATAAAAGCTGTAAAAACTGCCATCATCACTATTAGTACTGTTATTATTTCATCATGTGCCTTCACTTTATCCTTCTGTTTAGAGGTCATATGTCAAAAAATATAAAGTTCTCAAAAATAAAACACAATTACCGTTACACTTTCATCTTCCGACGGTCCTTAAACACATCATGTGCGACCAACGCTTCCTTGAGAAAAAAGCTTAGAAATTGTCATATTTCATCAAAAATCATTTTATTTTACATGTTTCATTTAATATCTCGCCACAAATAGATCTATACAATTTATATATATATATATATATATCATTTATACAATTTATATATATATATCATTTATAGAAATGGATATATAGTTTCCAGTGTTTTCCAATTTTTGTAAAAGAAGTTCTCAAAGAAATTCAAATTTTTTTGATTCATCCGCCCGAAACACAAAGAGCAGCTGAGGCTGACGGGAGCATCATCAGTCGGCGGTGTTGGATGATTAAACGTCGACCTGACGATGGCGCTGTGCGGTGGAGCCGCTGACAGACGGACTAACGTCACAGACTGGACGGGACGCCGTCGTGCACACACGAATAGAGGAGGAGGTCCAGATGGCATCGCTCTGGAGGAAACGTGTGATCTGAAGTCAATCAGCTGAACGTTTGCTTTGACCCTCATTGCACACACATTATTTACATGGAAGACACATTCTTGGCTCATTTTCTGTCCGGTTCAGTTCAGCTGCTGCTGCTGAAGATGATGAAGATGATGAAGATGATGATGATGATGAAGATGATGAGAGAAAAGAGGCTCCCTCATTGTTCATGTAGAACTATTGATTAGTGCATCTTTAAGAGATGTGTCACTGCTCTCAAACCAGTTTTCATTAAGACATTTAAAGAGGCTTTAAGGAAAGCGAGCAGCTTATTTTTTCCCATCTTTTCACAAAGCGGTGAACTCAACACGCCGTCTGAGGCGTCCTGTCAAAGTCAGCAGAGCGTGTTTAATACAAAGTTAAAGGGAGGTCGAACACAGTGCTGCAGGTGAACGAGTGTGTGTGGAAGTGGTGGAATCATTTTACTTCTGGTTTGTATCCAGGGTTCTGCTGGAGGTGTGTGTGTGTGTGTGTGTGGGGGGGGGGGGAAGACGACGGCACTTTTGTCCTTGGCTTGCGAACAGCGGCGTTTAAATCTGCGACAACGACGGTGTTTTTAGGAGATCGTGGAGAGTTATTATCCACGCAAAGTCTCTGCGCACAAGGGCGCGACATCGGACTGTGAAATGATAATGATGACAAACGGCGGCTGGACCAGCATGCATCTCTGATGAGAGGAGAGACGAGGAGAGACGAGCCATGGGTGAGGAAGAGATATAAGCAGGGGGGGGGGGGTTTATGATGTGACCCACAAACATCCTCTACAGTTTAAAAACGTTGGGGGGGGGTATTAAATATCAAGGTGATGATGGTGGGATGAAGATGTTAAAAAATGAAGGAAAAAGAAGGAGGAAGGAAAGGAAAAGATGGGAAAAGGGAAGTCTTTTAGGAAAGGAAAGGAGGGAGGACAAGAGCACAGAGGAGGGATGAATCAATAGGAAAGAAAAGAAGGAAATAATGTAGAAAAGAAATGAGAAGGAAACTAAATGAATCAAATGAAAGATAAAAGGGAATGGAAAAGACGTCATTAGGACAGAGGATAGGAAAGGAAAGGAGAAGAGGGAAGGAGGGTAGGAAGAGTAGAGTATGATTGAAGAAGATGAGATTTAGGGAAGGAAGGGAAAAGGAAAAGAGGAAGACTTGAAAGCAAAAAGAATGAAGGAGATGAGGGGGGTGGTAGAGATTTAAGAGAGGAAACAAAAGAGGCCGAGGACGAAGGGAAATAAGAGAAGTTTAGGAAAGGAAACAAGGACGCTGAAAGAAAAGAAATAAACGAATGACGAGGGGAAAGAGGAGGACAACAACATGGAACGAATAAAAAGAGGACAAGCGTAAAGACGAACTGAAAAGAGGAGAAGGGAATGAAAGGAAAGAAAATGAAGGTGATGATAGATGAGGATGTGGTGAAGGAAGTTACAACAGGGTAGAAGGACAGAGGAAAGGAGATAAGGAAAAGATAAGGGATGAACAGAAGGAAACAAGAAAGAGATTAGAGTAAAAGAGGGAAATAAAGTAAATGAAAGTAAATAAATGATCTGACAGTGAGAGGAGAGGAGAGGAGTTAATGGCAAAGAGAAGCAGAGAAGGAGAAACCACTAACTGTACAGAGGCAGGCGAGTATCTCTGTGTTCAAGAGGAGGAATAAAAGGAGGAGAGAAGTGGAGTTTAAAGGAGGACGAGTGTGAATGAAGACGCAGCTCTTACCATGGTGGTGAGGATGTACTTGTAGAAGGCGGACATCATCCCCAGCTCGTTCGCCTGCAGGTCAGAGAAGAAGAAGGAGAAGAAGAAAAAGCTGACGTCAGCGCTGTGAAACAGGAAGTGCACGATGTTAAACTTTCTCTAAAGAGTTTGTTAAAAAATAATGGAACCATCTGTTTTATATTCCCCCCCCCCCCCCCCCCATGCACTCTGTGGTTTGTCCCAAATTGGAGACAATTAGGTCTGAGTCTGAGCGTTTACTTCTTCTTCTCATCTGCAACATGAAGCAGTGATTCTATCTCAGCATCTGTCAGAGATGTGAAGCTGATCACAAAGGTTTGAGGAGGAACAATAAGAACAGCTCGTTCTGATGCTGTGAAGAGACGTCTAGACGTTTAGCTTTAATCTGGAACCATCTGTAGACGTCTGTTGTAATTATAATTACCATTGTTTGGAATTCATGAGGATATATTTATGTAACCCAGACATCCAAAGACTTTAACTTTCCGATCAAATTTAGGTGCAAAATGTCTCTCAAAGAGAGAAAAATAAAATAGCTACAAAGAGACACAAATACATGCAAATTAGCTGCAAAGACACACAAAGATATTCACAACTATGAAAGCAGCAAATCTACAGACTACAAAGAGACACAAAACAACTACAAGTAGGCACAAAATGATTGCAAAGAGACAAAAAATCTCACAAAAATCACAACAAAGATGCAAAAAAACTTTAAAGAGATGCAAAATAACCACAAAGAGACGCAACATGATCACAAAGCAATACAAAACAACTACAAAGAGATGTAACAACTGTAACGAGACAGAAATGACCACAAATAGCTAAACAACTGTTATGTGTGTCTTGCTCCTGTAGGAGAGGTGTTGGGTCTTGCATGTCTGTCCAGGGTACGATAGTCTCATAATGCGTCCATGAGTCTGGGCTGCTACAGTCAGAGTTTGAGCTCGGAGCTCATTGCTAATATGTTGAGTTAGCTTCAGTGAAACCTGTTTTTTGGGTTAAAATCACTACTCAGTGAAGGTTGGAGGAGCTTTGTCATCGTTGTTACATTAAAAACATGGCGAAGGTTGTGGAGCGATGGCGGGTTTGAAAGGAGAAACAAACATCTGTTTCCTGTGTTACAGTCGGCATGTTGCCTCTGAACACCGTTCACAGGCTCAAAGCTGACCAACTCTCCGTACGGATATGTTCAGACTGGGATTGTGAGCTGGCAGCCTTCTCAGTGAAGAGCGTCAGACGGACTCTGTTATAAACCCATGAACCTTCCTGTGAGCGTCCTCTCCGCTTTGTTCTGCCTGCAGGAGTCGAGCTCTGAAGAGGACCAACATGACGGAGCTACTGAGTGTTTTTATATTTAGTGACTTCTCCGCCCCCGAGGTCACCGGGCACGGAGTTAAGAATGACAACCTGCCAAGAGCTGTGGATCGACATAACCAACCAGTTTAACAGGAAACCAACCTGAAGGTCCAGTTCTACTGTGTAACCACCACAGAAGAAGAAAACATGATGCTCAGAGCCCTTCTTTATCTTTCATAACAGTGTTTACAGTGGAACCTCCACCATGACATGCTGCTGGAGACGCCAACATTTCTAAAATTACATATACATACATATACATACATATTTATACATATTTATACATATATTCATATTTATATATATACGTATATATTAAAAACACGTGAACGGATCATTCTGAGGCTCAGCACTGTGTGTCTATGATGGTTTAAAATGAAAAGCGCTTGTGCATTTGCACTGCATTTCCCATCATGCTTTGGGAAATGCAAACAGGACGTGTCACGTGGAGGAGGAGGTACTCAGATCTTTTCCTTTTCGTAAAAGTAATATTACTATTTTGTAGAAATACTCTGTTACATCTAAAGAGCCCTGCTTTCAAAATTCCATCAGGTAAAAGTACAAAAGTATTAGCATCGAAATGTACCTGAAGTATCAGAAATAAAGGTACTCATCATACAGAACGACCTATGTCAGATAAAAAATATACGATATAGTTATATTGTTATTATTATTGATGCATAAAGGTGGAGATCATCTTCTATATTTTTATCCTGCTTTGTATTTTGTGAATCTTACCGTGAGGTTAATCCATAATAATACATCATCATTTATCAGTTGATTATATTTTGTATTTTTAACCTGAATCTGCAAAATTGTCAAATACATGCAATGGAGTTAAAAGTACAATAGTTCAAGTATAAAGTTGCATGAAGAACGTTATTTAATTACGGTAGCTGTAGCGTCACCTTTAGGACGTTCTGGTTTCTACAACGAGGTGAATCGTCACCGTGAGGCGCTACGCTGCGTTAGCAGGCTAGCTAGTGACAAACATCCTGACCTTCCTGAGGATGTGGTAGGAGATGGAGGCGTTGGCGTCGATGATGATGGTGGCCACTTTGTCGTCGCGGATCTCCTTCAGCAGAGGGGTGGGGTCCAGGCTGTCGTCCAGCATTCGCACCGACAGTGTGTCCCTGGAGATGAGGAAGCGGTGGACCAGCTCCTCCAGTCGCAGCAGGCCTAGAGGGGGAGGAGTCAGGAGTCAGGAAGTGGAGTGCGTAACAGTAGGAGACCTCACAAAACACATTACGGGTTTGGAGTTATAGGTAAAGGAGAACCAGCACGAGACACCTAAAATAATCAATATCAGTTCAGGTGTACGCTACATTTTGTATATTTCCACCTGTTTACGTTGCTGTGAGACTGCTACAGGCTACTGTCTATGTTTCTGACAGGAAACTCTCTCCACACCAGACTCCATTGACAAACAGTCATTTTACCCCACAGAACACGGGGTGGTTACTGGTCTACCAGACGTTGGTGAATCCAAACTAAAACCACTCGGTTACAAACTAACCGATCAAGGCAGCGGTTTGCCAGTAACTCCCGTTGTTCTGAGTCTGGTGGCTTTTGGCGAGAGCAGAAAAAGCCACCAGCTTCAGTTTGCCGGTGGAAACGGATGTCTAATGGCAAGTTAAACTGGCAAAAATACTCTAAATATAGTGCACACTAAAATAAATGGATGTTTTGGGGGTTGGGGCCTTTGTTTCAGGTCCACAGCGGTATGTTGCTGACCACCATCTGTAGGATAAGTACCTCATACAACCCCACGTAGAAAGACCTGAACCCTTAGATCTGTTAACACTCTCAGGACTGCTGTGGAGGAGAGACAGGAGTCCTTAAAGGTCTCAGGGTTGAACTTGTTTGTTTGAACTTGAATGGGCCTCAATAACTGTGGTTGCTCTAACACAAAATGGATTCTCTGATATTTAATTCAATCGTTTAAAACAGTTGAAAAATAAATTTAGAGGGAGATTTTTAAATTGTTCAAAAGTAGATGAGAAAGTTTCCTTTTTTAAAATATTTCCTGGGTAACTTTTAGAAAAGGACGCTGCTCTCGGATCATAGTTTTAACATTCAGAGCCGGTCGTCTAATAGCCGCCATAAAGCGTGCGTCAGGACGCTGCTGGGTTTAAATAGCTATCAGCAGCAATCACAGCAATAACTCGGGCCCGTTAAACACCGGCCTTAACAAGGCCAGGGTACGGCTAAAGACTGAGGAGCGTTGAAGCGGTGAGCTGGGGCGTCCCAGTCGGGTGGGAAAACCAGGACAGAGACCGATGAAGGAAAAGTGGAGGAGAAAAGAGAAAGTGGGAAAGTAGAGGAAGGAATCAAAAGATGGAGAAGAGGAAAGGTCACAACTAAACGACCTGCTGTGATCAGTGAGATCAACTTTGACATGTGAGGAGATCCAATTCGGGAAAAAGACCAAATAGAAGGGCACGAACATCTGAATAAATCAAGAAATCACACAAACTGTACTCACAGGTAGCTGTAGCTACTAGCTAGCAGTAAAACAGATTTAACTTAAGTTAAATTCTCTCTCTAGATAAACTATTATTTATGAATTTCAACTCTCTGGTAACCACAGATGTACATAAGAGGTGGACGTAGTCGTGACGTCTCTCGTTGGTTTGTGGATGTTTTGAAGCCTCGAGTTTGGCATTTTGGCCGTTGCCATCTTTGTTTTTTTGCAACCAGTGAACAGGAAGTGACCATATCTGGACTGAGGAGGAGTGACGTAGAGACGCCGTATACGTCTCTGGTAGAGACCTGTCAATCACCGTGTAGCCCCGCCCTAAAGCATCCCCTGCTTTATGGTCTGTTTGACTCTAAATGGACCATAATGTACTAAATGAACATCATGCTGTATTGAAGAAGACTTGAAACTAGAGATTGAGACCATAAACTCATGTTTACAATGTTTACTGAGGTAATAAATCAAGAGAGAAGTAGAGTCATTTTCTCATAGACTTCTACACAACAACACACACACTTTACTTAAAGACTCACACTCTGCTTTGGCACACACGAGGCTGGCCGTCGGGTAGCCGAAGGAGCGCAGGATGGACCCGATGGCCAGGCTCAGGTCCTCGTTGCTCGGGTAAAGAGTCACCGAGGCGAAGCGAAGGTACGGCAGCTTCGGGGTTTCCTCCGGACCGATCTTCACGTGAGGGATCTGAGGGCACGGGGGAGGGGGAGGAAGAGGAGTTAGAAGAAGGAGAACTACAGGAAAAAGGAAAGGAAATGTCAACTTGAGGGTTTCCTTCGGGCCAATCGTCTCGTTGGAGCTCCAATGGATAAGAAAGCAAGATACAAAAGAAAAGTACAATAAAATAAAGGAAAGGAGAGAAAGGAAAAGGAAATTGGAGGACAAATGGAAAGAATGGGACAAAAGTCAGACAAGGAAATTAAATGAAAAGTGCAAAGGAAACAAGAAGAAAGAAGTAAAAGATTGAAAAGGAGAAAGAGGAGGAAACCATCAAACCTTACAGGCTTTAAAGGAAGTTCAGATAACAGAAATGGAAGCTTTAATCAGAGTCTGACGCTCGCTGATAATCGAGTCTTTGTTCACTTTCAAAAAGAATATCTGAAGAGGGAGCAAAGCCCAGATCGTCAGAGATATTAGAAAAAAGTGTTTCCATGAGAGAGTCTGTGTTCACCTCCGCTCAGAGGAAACATTCATGTCTCACCAGTTATGGAAAAAGGGAGAAAGAAGAGAAATGTAGCAATTTTAGCATTTTATGTGAAAAGAGGAAAAGTGACCAAAGGAAAAGGGTTCATCATCTGGGGAGCATGAATGTGCTCAGACCAAAGCGAGGTTCCCCAAAAACTTTGTTTTTTTTGTTATTTGGTATTTTTATGAAATTCCTTTAATTAACATCCCGACAGAAATCAATAAATCTATTTCTCTGATTAATAAAAACTAGATTATTTCATAAACATAAAATATTTATTAGACTATTTAAATAAAGAATGTACTCGTCTTGTTACTGAATTATGCTGTTAAGTTATCAGCTGTCACTTGTCTCTTTTATGAGCTTTTACGTTTGTGCACCGTGTGAAACGTCACGTTTGCAGTTATTTTTAACCCGAACCATGATCCTAGTTAGCGTTATTACTAAACATAACGAAGTATTTTATCATTCAAAGCGTTGTATGACGATACGTCTGCGTGGTAATTGGATCAATGCCATCAGAAGTACAGAGTTTGAT
>NW_027466499.1:1505000-1509545 GCF_050575085.1 Anarhichas minor
CAGCTCGTAGACGTCCACCTCCACCCTCGCCCGGGAGGAGCCCTCCATCAGGCTGTTGATGTTCTCCCTCGCCAGAGCCAGCGCCAGACGCTCACCTCGACCGCACGCCGACTGGTCATCCAAAATGGCCGCTGGAGGTAGGGAGGGAGAGAGAGGTTTATAGGTTTATGTTCACATGTGTGTGTGTGTATATATATGTATATATATATGTACACTTTTTCTTTTGGATATATATTTATACTTATATTGTATATAGCTGTTAAATGTTTATACCTACATCTGTTCTACTTTTTTTTGCTGCCCTTTTTTATTCTTTATATATATTTTTTTGTTGTTTATTGTAAATTTGTGTTTGTACATTGAGAGCGGAGCGGAAACCGGAGTCAAATTCCATGTATGCGCACACATACATGGCCAATAAAGCTGATTCTGAGAGAGAGAGAGAGAGAGAGGGAGACAGAGAGAGAGAGAGAGAGAGAGGGAGAGAGAGAGAGAGAGAGAGAGAGACAG
This sequence comes from Anarhichas minor, assembly GCF_050575085.1. NCBI lineage: Eukaryota > Metazoa > Chordata > Actinopteri > Perciformes > Anarhichadidae > Anarhichas > Anarhichas minor. Next base: position 1,505,511 of record NW_027466499.1, read on the forward strand.
AGAGAGAGAGAGAGAGAGAGGGAGAGAGAGAGAGAGAGAGAGAGAGACAGAGAGAGAGAGAGAGAGAGAGAGAGAGGGAGAGAGAGAGAGAGAGGGAGAGAGAGAGAGAGAGAGAGAGACAGAGAGAGAGAGAGAGAGAGAGGGAGAGAGAGAGAGAGACGAGAGAGAGACAGAGAGAGAGAGAGAGAGAGAGAGAGAGAGAGACAGAGAGAGAGAGGTGACCACCGAGAAACGAAGAACTGCTTTCTCTTTACGTAGATGTGAGACAGAGGAGTCAACTTTACCAACGACCTGGATTCTGAGATTAGATATAAATGACCTGAAATCAAAGTGACAGATTAAAAGACTTGAAATGACTTGAAACCATAATTGCTGGTGTTTTTATATAAAACTGATTAAATGTCTCATTATTTCAGAACAAACGATGGTTTTGATAAAACGATCTCCAGCACAAACACATCATCGTTGGTTACGTGCATCGTTTCTTTCCCTCTTTGTCTTTGAATTGCTTGCTTTTCATTTCTGCCATTCTCTCCATATTACGCTTTCAAATATTCCTTTTTTCATACTTGCCTTACTTTCCATAGTTATTTACGGCTCTGGCAACTATTCTCGTTGGAGGAACTGTTCATTCAACACCGCTTGACACTTTCCTCTGCATTAGCATGTACTGTGTTGCTGAGGAAGTGTTGCCCTCCAGCTACACCGCTCTGACAGCCAGAGGGCTATTTACATGCACCTCCTCATCCCAAAGACATTCCTTTGTCCTCAGATCCTACAAACGTCCTGACTTCAACGTGCGCTGAGAGCAGTTTCATGGTTCTGATGGTATTTTAGGACAAACGATAACAAAAGAAAAGACATTGAAATGTGCATCCTGTCTAGACGTGGTGGAAGAGATCTATTCACCATTTAGACAGGCGAACGTTACATCACCTTCATCGTCTCTGAAGCTCATCATCGTCACATTCTTTTCCTTTGATGTTGGACCACTGTTTCTATGGTGATGTGTGGGGCTCATTTTGAGGCCTAGTGAGTGTTTCTGTAAACTTAACTGTTTCTACGTGTTCTGGCCGTTCGTCCAAACCGTGACTTCATTTTACGTCACTGAAAACTGAGCTTTGGTAAAACTCCAGCCAGGGTGAACATCTTCTGTGCTCAGACGCCGTTATCTCCTTCGTGAGGCAACTCTTCATGCCTCGTCGGCATAAATACTTCACTTACTCATAAACATACTTATCTTTTTTAAAACTATGCTTGTGTGGACGGGATTTATTGAGACCGAGGGAAGGAAAACGGTATATGCTCACGAAACAAGAGATCTCACCAGCAGTGACGCCAAATGCCCTCCTTAACTTCCTACCCCCCCCCCCCCGACTTCCTGCACCCTTGCTCAGACCACACCCGTCCTCACATTGATCTCAACTACCACTGAGCTGCATCCACACAAATACGTCTCCGTTTAAAACCAAGGTTTGAAAACTAAATGGATCTCCGTCCACACGGCGCTTCAGCATCGTTTTCAACATGTCTGCGTCCATACTAGCACGCCTGAACAGTGACTATCACGTACACGGGGAGCGGGGTGCTGGTGTGAACAGGAAGTGGTTGCTTAGTTACAGAAAATGCTTGATACTTAAGATCTTCTTCTGTAAACTCAAACGGACAAATTTAGTAGAAAGTATATTTAAAAAATGCAGAATTTAACTGCAAAACAGCTGCTAGTGAAGACAACAAGGTCAACACCTGTAATCAGTTCTCCATGTTGAATGAATCTGGTAGACGATCGATAATCAAGGCTGACGTTTGTGTGTTCTATTCCGGAGAAGGGTCACTTGATATGATGTCGTGACTGCTAAAACCCAATCAAGTAGCGAACGCCGGCGTCTTCCTCGTTGTTTCCAAACCTTGTCCACACTACGAGGTAAACCTGGAGTCTCCAAACTCACCCCGTCTTTCGGTGGCGTTTCTAAACTCCTTTGTTCTCGGTGCTCTAAAACTTCGGATCAGTGCGGACGCTCAGCGATAAACGTAGCAAAAGATAAGCATTTTAAAATGGAAGCGTAGCAGCGTGGACTCATAGTCCGAGTTTCATGACTACATCTGGGATGGTAGTGCTGCTGTGGCAGTGACTACATGTGTCCACAGACAGACCGACCTCACAAGCTGAGAACAACACAAGTGTGGCTGTCGTAGCTGAAACATTATGAACAACACATTCCATTTCCCCCTAACGCACGGCTGCTTTAAAGAATGGAAACATGCAAACAGCAGGTGTTTAGTGAGCTTTGTAGTATTCCCATAGAACTAAACTCTCTCAATGATCCAAGGATTACAGTCTCAGCTTTAAAACATGTTCTATAAAGAAACACAAATTCATGTTTTTTGAGCTTCCACAGACTCAGTTTAAACCTGTTTGACTTATTTCTACTACAGATGTAAGAAGGGAGAACCGTGATTGGATGTCAGCCAGGTGAGCTCTCTGCAGAGTGAGAAGAGAGAAACATCACCTGCAGCCAGACGTTCGCTCCACAAATAGAAACTCGTCCTTGGATTTAAAAACAGGAAGCGGAGCGGAGCGTTCACAAATACAAACACCCGTCACCGTCTCTGTGTCCTCCAGCTAGAAGTGTTACAGAGAGAGTTACCTGGTGGCTGAGTGCAGTAACACCTGCCCCCCCACCCTGTTAGTGCAGGTAGCTCAGTCTATGGAGAGTGGAGGTAAATAGTGTCTGCTGCTGCACCCGGATGAGACGTCCTCTTGTTCAAACACAGAAGACGATGAGGAGGGAAAGACTTTCAGGCTCAGCACTTGATTAGGAGCCTTACAATGGATCGTATTCGCAGCGCAGTTCATCCCTCCTCGTTCCCCTCTCCGGGCGGACACTAAGCTGTGAGACACCGCACAACAAGACACGGAAATCAAAGCGAATATGCCGCCGCGACTCAGTAACAAGCAGAGAGTCTGCTGCTGGGGTTTGTTCTGCATTTGATTTGTGTCTTGAATAATTAAGCCTCTCGGGGGAGAACTAGGAGGCAATTTATCGTGTCCTTCCTCAAAAGGACTGTTGTGTGTTTCTGCGGTTGAGGAATAAGCACAAAGAGAAGCAGATGGTTCATGTTGCTCTGTGAGTCGTCGTATCGGACGCTGAGGGGAAACTCTTCTACATTTATAAAGTGCTAAATAGTTTTTCCCAATATGTTTTGGAGCAAACGCTGTCGAGATCCAGTCCAGGTAAAAGTGATGTTCTTGTACCACAGAAACAGCTGTGGGCCGGGGGTCAAAATCCAGGACTTTGACAGTGGCGTGTTTCCAGCTGTTCCCAGCTCCACAGGTTTTTATGCAGAAACGTAACATTTATAAACATATTTATCTCTTCCAGCCTCTGTGGGTAAGGAGTGTCACTGTTACACTGTGAACCACGCCGAGCTCCAAATCCACTGAAACCAGCCTGAACATGAAGAACATCTGGAACCATCGATGCACAGATGATGCTGATGTGGGCTCACACAGAAACCAGTGGTGCGAGTCATGAATACGGTTTTGTCACAGAGCGTCTTCACATTACACGCTCACAACCTGCTGAGAGTGGCAGCAGGTTCACGGTTTGGATCCGGGACAGTTTGTGTCACTTATCATGTCATTTATGGACACATCCTGGTGTCTGATGTTGAATCTGAGCCAATAACCGAGGCTGTTTGTAAATGTAAGAGTAAAACACATTGTTTATTATATACCATATATATAAATACATTTCCTTCTGAAATGCAGAAGAGGAAAGGACGCAGAACTGTTATGTTGCTTTCTATTCTGCATTTTGCCTTTTTGCAAAAAGATAATGGACGGAGAGGAAGAACTCAGTCCACAGAAGAGTGCTCGGGGGGGGGGGGGGGGGTGGGGGGGGGGGGAGAGAGATAAAGATAAAGAGTCTTCTTCAGGAGCCTCAGCAGTGTTCAGACACTGTCTCTGTTTACACAATATCTGGTCATTGCGACCACACACACACACACACACACACACACACACACACACAC